>NW_027206179.1:19937397-20019897 GCF_024711535.1 Dipodomys merriami | reverse complement strand
TAAAGCAAGCTGAGCTTACCCTGTAACCACTTACCAGACCCAGGACTCCAGCCGAGCATGCAGGATCTGTAACATCATAGGTCCATTAGAGGCCTTGGAAAGGAAGACACCGGTTAAAATCCACACGAAGGTGCATGTGCTAGATAGATTGATAAAACACCCATCAGGATGCCTGGCCGAGTGACCATCCCACTGGAGACAATGTCATAGTGGTGGGTTCTGGACAGGCTATAGCATGTGTGGACATGCTGGATGCTCCAGTTAACCAAGTCCAGTGCAAAAGCATCCTTCTTTCCCAATCTATGCCAGCTTCTTTTTCCCCCTACCACCATCTGCATCCATTCCCACGTGGGAGCTCTATGTTAGTAATGTGTGTATATCTGTGTGTGTGCTGGTCCTGGCGCTTGACTTCGGAGCAGGCACTATCCCTTAGGTATTTCACTCAAGGTTGATGCTCTACCCACTTGAGCCACAGCTTCACATCCAGCCTTTTGGTAGTTAATTGGAGATAAAGGTCCACAGACTTTCTTGTCCAGGCTGGCTTTGAACTGTGATCATCAGATCTCAGTCTCCTAAGTAGCTAGGATTACAGGTGTGAGCCACTGGTGCTCAGTTTATGTGTGGTAGTTTTAAAAAGCAACCCCATTGCATGCCTTTTCATTGTCCATGTGTTATGGTTTTCTGCCTGAGATTTTTCATGTCTGATTCCATATCTTCTTGTAAACTTTTGGGAGAAATTTTCTTGTTAGATATGGTTTCATTTTTAATATAAATTAATTTGCTTGCAGAGCCAGGCTGGGGGTCATTTTACATAATTGGGTCATTAGATACCACCTCATTCACTCCCATTATTGTCATATGCTGATTGCCTGTCCAGACCAAGCCCAGAGAGCCACCTGTTCTCTGTTATAATTTACCCAGCGTGGTGGCTGGTAGACCAGTCCTCTGAAGCCAGCAGAATGAAAGTCCATCTACTGACGAGCCTGGATCTGACGCCATCCAGCTCTGTGGCAGCTTGTGGACACTTTCCCTGACACGAGCAGGTTGAAAACTGCCATCTTCTTGGGATGGGCTTCTCCGTCTTGTCAGCTAGCCTTCTGAAACCTGGCTTTACACCCTGAAAACAGCAATGGAGCAGTTTATCTGCTTGAAAACAGCAAAAGTTTAAAATGTGAACTTGAGGGAAGAGAGGGAAGAATAAACACCCCAAAACCCATGGGGAATACTACCAGACTTGAATCTTTGAGTCCCTTCAGGGGCACTGTTCTTACACTGTGGCCCCAAAGAATCCAGAGACCGTTTGGATCATAAGCCAGTGTATATGGCTCAGTGTGTGTTCTTTGATGACTTATTTTCTAGGCCATCAAAAACTTCTGCTCCTCACCAGGTCAGTTCACTCGAATGGGCCCGTATGCTGTGCCCTGCTCAAGCCCCATTTGGGCACACTCCGTGCAAATAGAACTGCCTGTTTACGAGAGGAGGCTGTTTTAAGAGGGCATTTGTGTGGGGATGTGGACAGGAAAGGGTCAGGCCAACATCAAAGGTAATCTTAAGAAAAGAACCTTCTCTCTGCCTCCTTTTTTTATATTCAGAAAGGTCACTTTAAAGTCAACTATGAGCAACTGGGCCTCTCCTGAGGCGTTGACTTGGTTGTTATTTTTTACTTGTGATTACAATAAGTCATTTATCCCCAAACAGATTTAAGAACAATAAACAAATACAAAAGGAAAAGGAACATCTCATCAATAACAAAGACCGCATCTAAAGGCCTTGAGTTTTGTTCCTCTTTTACATCTCTTTCCAAGTAAAGCAGGAACCCTACAGAGAAAGGAATCCAGAAGATATGAAAGTTACAAAAATAGAAAAAAAGATTCCGTCTTAGTCAGGATCTGGTCACTTCTTGGGAGAAATGGTGCTGAGCACTTAATTCTTATGAGGGCTTATTTGTGAGAAGCTAAAAATGAGTCCTTGTGTACCTTGTGTGGTAAATGGTTCATATTCATATTA
Source organism: Dipodomys merriami (assembly GCF_024711535.1). Classification (NCBI taxonomy): domain Eukaryota; kingdom Metazoa; phylum Chordata; class Mammalia; order Rodentia; family Heteromyidae; genus Dipodomys; species Dipodomys merriami. The sequence continues at coordinate 20,017,890 of NW_027206179.1, read as the reverse complement.
TCCTGAAAGTATAAAGATACTTTTCTCGATGAATTCAAAGTTCATATTTTGAAGTTGAATTATTAAAAAAAAAAAAAAGGGAAAGAAATAGACTTGTGTGCTACATTGAAAAACGAGGTGCAGGCCTTACCAGTTGCAGCCCAGCTGGTGATGCCAGTCACAAGCGTAACTTTTTAGTTGACTCCAGTGATCCTAGATTTCTTTCCAAGACAGAGGGAGCTCAGATACTAAAAATGTACAATTTGGCCCAATTATATGCTCCCCTCTTCCTCTACCTCCCCCATAGGCTTAATGAAGGACTTGGCGGTACAATTCATCAGCGATAAATAGTCGCTCTGCCCAGAATGTTTATTAGACTGACAGCAGCGTGCACTCTCCTTGCTTTTTTCCCTTGCCACTTATGACTCAGATGAATTTTAATAGGAGCAAAAAGCTTTTATTTGCACTGTAATTTCACTTAAGGATCATATCCTTCAGAAACTGGCAGACGCCTGTTAAGTCTTGATTGCAAAACACACACTCCAGAGTAAAGAAACACGCAGAAGATGTTATTATTCAACCTGTCACAGTGTTGCAAATCTACTTGGAACCTAGGCTATCAAAGCTCTTTGCTGGAGCCCTTCCCCCACCCCTTTTAAATAGGTCCAGCAAAGAGACCACTTGGAGATTTCCTCTGTCCCTGTGTGGAAATCAAAGGGTGAGTTCAGCTCTTGCCTTTGCCTTCCTGCCACCGCGATGCCAACAGGAGGCTTTGAGTAGCAGCCCTCCCTCCGTACAGTGGAGCTGCTCCCGGGATGCTTCTGTCTCACCCAGACACTCACCAGAGTCTTCTGGTAGTGGCTCCAGCAAACCATGTTACCCATTTCTGTTGTATAGATCAAATCATGACTCAGAGATCCGGGATTTTTCCCATTCAGTAAGAATTTTTATTAGAAACATGTTGTTCAATTAGAATAGTTTAAAAATGTCCCCAGTTGTTTGAGAGAGCCATGTGCCGAAGATGCCATGAAAACGCATGGTTGTGCATATTGTTTTCTCTCTGTTTTTAAAATCTTGTGATGCTCTCTCCATCTAGAAGATACTCTCAGTGCATCTCTCTGTATCCTAATCATCTTATTATATCAAAAAGACTATGCCTAAAAACAAAAGCTAACTTTTTGGTTTATAAATTTAACATTATCTGCTATCAAAAAAAATTTTTTTTGAATTTTAAAGATTGTTTTGCCTAAAATGAACACTGAAACCCTTTGTCTTAACTTGCTGATCCAGCCAGTGCCACAGACCTGCTGGGGCATAGGTTTGAGACAGCAGTCTGCTGCCATCTACTGGTGTGTCTTCACAGTGTCATTCCATCCGGTGCTGGGGACTTGAGCTGCCCCAGAAAAGTTTGTGTGCAGTAAAGGGACACAAGTAAAATTCTCACTGTTTATTTCATAAAGTCTCAGATGTTTTTCTTCAAGATTTAAGTGATTGTTATCTATTAGTAATTAACAACTATAGTACTTATTTCAAAAATATTTTTTAAAATAACTGGCCTATATCTGTCAGAAATGAATTTTGAATAGGATTTGAATATAATTTAAAGGACAATTTGAAGTAAAAAAAAAAAAGCTGAAAATTCATGTTGTATGAACATTACTTTTAGAGGACAGTTCTTCATTTAAACTTCGTTATGCTTTTGTTTTGTTTTGTTTTCCTTCAAGTACAAGGTGCACGTCTTTACCAAACTTGCGGCAGAATTGAACAAATTTATGCCAGAAAAAGTGACCGAGGACACAAGCAGCACTCTGCGCTCCCCGATGCCCGGCGTGGTGGTGGCCATCTCTGTCAAACCTGGAGACATGGTAAGGGCTGCGTCTACCGCTGTGGGGATGTGTAACACTCAGACTTGCATAGCAGAGCAGCGCATGTCACACCCTCCGCAGTTCTTGACTCTCACGGTGCTCACAGAACAGCTCAGTAGATTTTGTGCACTCTTTGTCTATCGTTTCATGTTTAAACTGTGTTAGTAACAGTCTTCCCGGTGTGTCCCCTGGAGGATCTGGGAGAGGAAGAAAAATGAGGGCATTTCTTAAATGCATTGTTTCAGGGAAGTATTTTACCTAAAAATGGCCGTTCAGTCCCCAGGACTCTGTACTGATGCTGTCCTAAAAAAAACCTTACCCTAACTGCTAATCCTCTGGTGGGGAATTTCTGTGTGATTTCTGGACAAGATGTCTAATTGGGAATGCGAGTTCAGGAAAGGTTAATCCTGTAATCTGTACAGTGCTAGCATACTTCCGGAACATAGGAAGTAGAATTTAGGATCACAGTTTTAAGGTTTTCATCTTGACCTTGTGAAAGCAAAAGCAAAGCCACATTAATGTTTACCCATGTGTTCAGTCTCAAGATAACTAAGCTATGGATGAACTGGCATGTGTTGCTTTTTTATTTTTTGGGTTTGTTTTTAGAGCACATTGATTAGTACCAAAAGTAAAAAGAATACCGGATGCAGCCACAAGATCTCAGAAGGCTTAAGTGCTTGCATTTTTATTTCTGTACAGGAGGACAGCAGCTAAACATGATGGGCTTTCATGAGTCACAAGTGATTCTCTTTTGTCTGAGTGAAGTCACTGGGCTTACACACTTTCTTACAAAGATTGTGTTAAAATGCTCCCTGATTTCTTTATTCTTATAGATAAAACATTTCGTTAACACTGAAATAAACTAACATAGCTGGCAGTGGCTTCTAGAAAAGTATTTCATATAAGAATACCGAGTATAAGTGATCAGGTTCAGTTATTTTAAATGATTAATCCGGAAAGTGATATAGGAACCTGGGAAACTAACTTCCCATTCTTCCCCTGACGATATGAAAGGAGGACTGCCGGCTTGCCAGACAAGCTAAGAGGCTGGGTTAGATGACTTTCTCCATTTACTTTGAAAGCATGGAAATTCTTGGGAAAAACAGCATTCATGGAGACCACAGACACCAGATGAGAGGCTGTGGGAGAGATGATCTGTGAAATTTCTGTGTGTGTGTTGAGTTTAAGGGAGGTGTTTGCCTTGTGAATCTTCTTTCTGCAGGATTGGGGCAGTAAGAGAACGCTCCTTGACCTTGACGCTAACAGTCGCATGTGTAATGCATCAGAGAAGCTGTGGAATCTCTAGCGACTCCATGTCTCAGGGATAGGTTGGAAAGCAATATGAAGGATTTGGGGTATTTTTGTAGTTTTTTTTTTTTTTTTTGTAGAATACTTCTGTAGGTATTCTAGTTTTCTTTTTTGTTTTTGTTTTCATTCTTAAGGTTTCTCTGGAAGGCACACAGTGTACTGCCAGCCGGTGCCTGTCAGTCCTAGTGGCTTTAATTGTGTGTGTGTGTGTGTGTGTGTAAGTAAGCAATAAGTATTCAGCTTAAATCCTTACTTTGCTAACACCTGAGTCCAAGATTAATGGTTAGTAGTAGGAAGGTAGTGAAGGAAGGAGTAAGCTCCTGCCTCCAGCAAGGAAGGATTGAGGTTACAGTCACACACACACACACACACACACACACACACACACACACACACACACACACACACACACACACACACACACACACACACACACACACACACACACACACACACACACACACACACACACACACACACACACACACACACACACACACACACACACTGCTCAGCAGATGGACATGCATGAAGAGTTTAAAGACCAGGCTACTAACCATACTTCACTCTTCCATAAACTAAAAGGAAGGGTTCATCTTCATCATTTGCACTTTCTGCTCGTAAGTTAAGGTGGGCCTGCCAGGCATTGGTAAAAGGAGAAGGGCGAGTTTAGTGCCTGCAACAGAGGGGTAGCTACTATCAATCATTAAACACTCAAGATGGTTTAATCGGAGAAATCACTATTGAATCTGTCAGTGTAGAGCAACGGGGCTGGGTGTTATGTCATTGCTCTGAGGGCCATGCATTGAGGGGGCTTGTTGTCTGGTACCCCTCACCTTCATTCCACATGCTCTTTGCCCAAGAGTGCCTGGTGGCTGAGGTAGAATACTTGTGTCCTTTAATTTCTCACTTTGGGTCCTCTCAGTACATCCTTTCATATTCCATGCCATGTGGCATGATAAAACACAGTGAGAAGTTCCATTTGGTGGGTCTTATAACAACATCTCTTATAAATTTTGTCTCATGTAATTAAAATACTAGAAATTTCACTTGGATCAAAGGCACAGCCCTTTTTATAAGGCCAATATAAGAAAATACTACTTGAAACACTTCAAATTTTACAGTTTAAATCATTTGAACATTGCAGGGCAGGTTGTGTTTTTCTTAGTAATAACAGTAGCTGAGTGAGGTTTCACTGTTACCAGTAGAAATTTAATGGAACCAATCATCTCTGTCCTTTCGAGGAAAACAAGGATCCACACACCACCAAGGGTTTGCAAGTATTCTATTCATCTTGCAAGTATCTATTCTTCTTTCAAGTATTCTATTTTTCTTTATGTATAATTTTGTTATAGAAATCTGTCATTTCTATGCTTTAAGAAAAATTTGACAAATAAGATGGTGTATCTCTTAATAAGTTCTACCAAAATGTCACATAAATCATCCATAGCAAACAGTTTAAACAGTGTGAAAACCTGATAGAGAAAGAAGAGCGTTGGTGCTGTGTGGAAGGGGTCTGTGACCGCACAGGGCTTGGGGAGGGGGGGGAGAAGAGGGGTGGAGAGCTAATACTAGTTGCTGGGGACACTTCCCTGCCCTGTACAAAAGCTTCTTGTTTCAAATACTCTTAGCAGAAGTTTCTCGTGCCTTTCTGTCTTTGTAATGAACTATTTAATATTAAATGTAGCAGCAACATGATTGTATAATAATTTTTGAATGTATACAGAAGGAATATTAGTATTTAGTAAAATGCAGGCAGACTGTGAGTAGAGTAAAAAAATCATGAATGAGCCAGCTCCTGTGGCTCACACCTGTCTGTAATCTTAGCTATTCAGGAGGCTGGGATCTGAGGGTTGCAGGTCAAAGCCATCTTGGGCAGGAAAGTCCCTGAAACCCTTATCTCTAAGTATGAGCAAAAAAGTTCATGGACAGCGCCCAGGTCCTGAGTTCAAGCCCCAGGACCCACACACAGACACATACCCATGCACGTGCGCATGTGCGTGCGTAGACACGTGCCCGCGCGCACACACACACACACACAAAAAGTTCACAAATTTAATTCACAAACTACAAATTGATAAATCCATTTCTACCTCTTTTTTTTATGCCTTCTGAAAATGTTTTTTCAGTGAAAGTTGAATTTAAAAAATAACTTTTTCCATACATGTAATACTACCATAAACTGAGAACACTTCTGTAAATAAATTTAATATTTGTATAGCTGTTTTAATTTTTTTTTTTTTTTTTTTTTGTCGGTCATGGGGCTTGAACTCTGGGCCTGGGCGCTGTCCCTCAGCTCTTCGCTCAAGGCGAGTGCTCTACCACTTGAGCTACAGCGCCACTTCCGGTTTTCTGGTGGTTTATTGGAGATAGGAGTCTCACGGTTTCTCCTGCCCGGGCTGGCTTTGAACCGCGATCCTCAGATCTCAGCCTCCTGAGTAGCTAGGATTACAGGCGTGAGCCACCAGCGCCCGGCAGCTGTTTTAATTTTTAAACCTGTCTTTATGATATTCTTGAACAAAAAAAAGTATTTAAAATTTTAAAAGTACCTTTCAGAATAATGGTGTAATACATTCTTGTCATGTGTTAACCTTAGACTTACAATCTTCACTTCCAATGCATGGTTTTCATTTTGAATTTAAAATATAAAGTAATTTTTTTTTTTTTTTTTGTCGGTCATGGGGCTTGAACTCTGGGCCTGGGCGCTGTCCCTCAGCTCTTCAGTTCAAGGCGAGCGCTCTACCACTTGAGCTACAGCGCCACTTCCGGTTTTCTGGTGGTTTATTGGAGATAGGAGTCTCACGGTCTCTCCTGCCCGGGCTGGCTTTGAACCGCGATCCTCAGATCTCAGCCTCCTGAATAGCTAGGATTACAGGCGTGAGCCACCAGCGCCCGGCTCTAAAATAAATATTTTTGAGTGCATTTGTTACTTTTTTTGTGTGTGCTAGTGCTAGGACTTGAACTCAAGCTCTGGGCACTGTCCTTGAGCTTTTTTGTTCAAGGTTAGTGCTATACCACTTAAGCCACAGCTCCACTTCTGGCTTTTTTTCCCCCCCCAGTTAATTGGAGATAAGAGTCTCAGGACTTTCTTGCCCAGACTGGCTTTAAATCATGATCCTGAGATCTCAGCCTCCTGAGTAGCTAGGATTACAGGCTTGAGCCACCCTTGGCCAGTTTTGTTAGCTTTTGATAACAGAAAACAACAACAGAACAAACCAATAAAATAGAGCCACACTAAGTAGATATTCAACAGTACATTTATTTATGATTCTTTCAACTTATAAGTTCTATAATCACCTTAGATTTTTCATAAAAAACTTTCATATAATATATCAGAAAATAAAGCAAGACAACCTATAAGAAGGCTCTATATCAAATTTCTTTTTGATGGGCAATTTATGACACTAAGTAAAATAACAGGGAGGCAGTAAGTACCTGTTGCTGCTGTTTCTTGCTACTCATCTGGCTTTCATGAGTAAGATAGCCTTATGTTTATGTTTATGGGGCCAAGATGCAGATCTACTTGGTGTTGAGACTGGCCTTTTAGAGAGGGCAATTAGCCATGTTAGACTGTTGCTCTCTTGAACAATGCCCTTTGTGGGAAAATGGTATCCATACAGCATACCAATAAATGTAATGTTTGTAGTCTATTCCTATTGCCTGGATAGAAATAATGCTAACACCCAGGTTTCATCCTTTTTTCCCCCCCTGGTTGCATCTGCTCCCTTGGGGAAAGCCTCCGGCACATGGGTGAATGGACTGTGAGAATTGCACATCCCTGGTACATCCTTGTACACACACCCTCACACACACCCCCCCACCCCCTCCCCACACCCTTCCACTCCAGAGATTAGATACTTGACATTACAGCAGAGCTTAAGGGAATGGCAAATAAACTTGGTGAGAGTCCTTGGTCTATTTATTTTTTCATTCTGGGAAGGACAGCTTTGACAACGCCTTAGCTCTCGGGTGTCTACAGAGAAGGGTGGACTGGCCTCGTACTTCTCTGATGTGGCACCTAGGTGCCTTCTTCAGCCTGCTGTGCGTAACTGGTAGAGATGCTGCTTGCCGGTGGGGTGGTTGTTCCACTTTCCGGGTACTTTGATTACAGTCATCAAGGGATGGCGGTAAGTAAATTTTCATGTTGTGCAGTAGTGGTTATTACACAGGATGCCAGTTTTGTTCCCAGTTCCCACATTGTGTTCCCTAATATGTAGACAGAGGTTCACATATTCATGAACATTGTGAAATGTTTACATCATGAACTACTACAAACATACAGAAAGTTATTGAGAATAACTGCATAGGCATCGTGTAGTCTTTGTTGGCCTTTCCCATGTTTGTTTTGGATTTTATTTAGCAGTCAGACATTGTATACGCACCATGAACTTGCCCAATGCTGTTTTTCAGTCTTACTTGCCCTGTCTTCAGGGGTAATCGTTCTTCTGAATTTGGCCTTTTACTCTTTTTTTTTTTTTTCAGATAGCATTTATATTTACATTTTGGGGATAGTTTTGGTTTGAAGGGTAACAACTGGGGAATTTTGACAATTTAACTTAGCAATAATTGTCAGAATTACATAAAAGCACTTCGGTGGATCAATCAATACATTAAATACTGTAGGAGAGTCTTGTGCAAACTTGGCATTTATTTTATTGTTCAAGGAATGATCTTGAGATGAAAGAGCACGCTATCTTTGTTTTAAGTATGTTTGAATGACCATCTTCCACTTTACCAAGACTGAAAGTACCTTCATGTAAGAATGAGAACCATCATTTCACTGAGCCTTTAAAACAGCCTGCTTCACAAAGGTAGACAATTTAGACCGACTTCTTGCAGATATTGTAAAAGATACCAACTTTAACTTGCTTTCTTTGTAACTGTAGGGTTTGGGTCTGGTTTGGAGCTAGATTCGAGGGCGGCAAGCAATAGTATTTTTCTCTGTTTTAAAGATGTTTCAGAAAACAGAACTTGTTTCATGTTGGCTACCGTCTGCATTCCTTCCCTGAGCTCCCTGTTCCCAACTGCTCCATTCCAGGGAGACCCAGATGAGGGACAAGGCAGCACCTGGCACACCACAGCCATGGGCCTCTGCTTCAACTGAGGGCCTCCGCTGGGCACGGAGTCCTCACAGGAGGACAGCATCTCCAGATAGAGGCTTGGTGGCGTTCCTGACGGCTGCTTCTCCTCTTTGTAATTTCATGACCATTTCGTTTTTGCTTAGATGCTGACCTCTTGTGTGGTCCTTTGGGAGGGGTACCTGTCCGCTCAGGAAACAGCCTATCTGTGCAGCTCAGAAAGAGGAAGTCAGGATAATCAGATTGCAGCCTGCCTTTTAACAAGCCCAAACTGCCTTCTTCAGATCTCAGCACCTTAAAATGTGTGGCACATGGGCACCTGTGTTTTTAGTGGCACAACCTCTAAAAGTGGAATGGAAAGGGTTTTTTTTTTCTTGTGTGGTGCAGTCAGCAGGGTTGACATTGATCCCTGGTTTTCGGGGGCCCCGGTGCAACAGAAGGGGAGACCGCAGCGGGCCGGTAAGCTTCTGAGCCTTCTGTCTCATTTGGCAGGAGCACAGAACATAGGACAACAAAAGAAGGCTCCCTTTTTCCATAAAAATTCATCCTCCCTCCCACCCCTCCCCCAGAAAGGGGACTGAATTTTTCAGCTGCACACAGCGATTTGGTGCTCACTGTTGCAGGGAAACAGTTGCTGTCTGAACAGGCAGGAAACAGTTTTCTTTTAATTGCCGAAATCATTCGGAAGTGCTCCGTGCCCTGCTTCTATACAGCAGATGCTGCGCATTAATTGGCCTGTGTAGAAGTGACCCAGGGTTCCTTGCAGCGGGCCCAATTTTAGGCAGAGGGTTTAAATAGCTTATTTATTATTTTGTATAATCTGGCGTACATTATGTGCTCCTGCACGTGTTGTGTTTCATGGTCTGCAGTTTCTAATGTCTTGTGGGTTTCAAAACCTGTGTTTCTCTGGTAATGTACTAGCAGCAGGTAAGCTCAAAATACCATCCATCAGGAGCTAATTTTTTATCCAGATATTCCAATGACTGATGAACCTGTCTTTTGTATGAATGTTTAGCACAGTAGAAAGCCATATGCCACTGGCACTGTTTCCTCTGCGTTCTTTACCGTTGCTGGTGAGTGGGCTTCCGAGGGGGGAGCAAACTTGACGCCATTTGCGTCCTCCTGCCTCTATTTAAACAACTGCACCTTTAAAAACAGCCCTGGGTTTGGATGACAAAAGAGGGCAGGGGCTGTCTTAAAGGAAACCCAACTCCCATAATGATTTTCTTGATCAGAAGTCTGACTCCACACTCTTAATAGGGAACCTTGTTTTGTTCCTCCCCGTCTGTTGCAAACAGACCTCAGTCCATTAGAAGGGCCTCCCTTGTGTGGGAAGACCACAGCTGTTACTGTAAATCTCATCCAGTCACTGTATCACCCCCATTTTGTGGCTCTGAAGGATGAAATTGAGAAATGGAATACTGTGCAGTCATCCTTTACATCTCCAATTTTAGGCCCTTGCCATCATTTTCATGCTTTTATTCCAAATCAAATAACATTAGTGGGCTACCCCACCTTCTGGTGAGTATCCCGTCCCAAGTGCAGCTCTCAAGTCTCTACTTTGGGGGGCTTTCTTTTGTGCTTGATGGAGATCCCCCACCCCCAGCCTCTCTCCTGGAGCAGTCGTAGGGCAGTGGCAGTTTGCAGTTGCAGGGAAAGCGTTGTCAGCTGTGTCCCTCTCCGAGCATGTGCTCCGGGAGGGGAGGGGCGTGCGTGGAGACGCTTGTGTGGTTTGTAATCTTTGTGGAAGGAGTGAAGAGGACTTGGTGGAAGGAGATTGGGGGCTTTAATCTGAAACAAGATGTGGCTTAAATCATTAGCACAACAAAGCATACTATAAGCTTCAAGATAAAAGTCTCTGGGGAAAAAGTCCTCTGAAAATAAATGGAACTTGATAGATTTCCATATCATTTATAACTTCCCTTAATTACACTTGGATGACTTGCCAGCAAAACTGGGAAATTGGCAGCCTCCATCCATTAGAGTCATTTTGCCGACCATGGCAAGCAGCTGGCTTCACTAGATTTTATTTCCCATCACTCACAATTAATCATCAGCTGGAGATGTCTGAAACTCTTCAGCACAGAGCAATGCTGGGTGACATTCAGGCCCCCAAACATGTGAAAATCTGCTGAGTAAAAGGGGTGAGCTCTCTCTCCAGCTTACTCATTTAGGGACAAGGCTGGCTCCTGCTTAATGAGCACTGCTCTGATAATCAGATGCGAATGTGAACCCTGACCCCATGTCAGAGGAGAGGATGCAATAAGCTGGATGAAAGATACACGACTCAGGCCTCCAAACTTTGCACTAATTACACAGGGAGTGCAGAAATACATCAGGCCGACTAGGTTCATCAGAAAGACTGGTGAGGCTTGTGACCAGTTACTAAGCCTAACACTGGAGACATCCTGTCACATTCATTAAGTCTTTATCAGATGATTCACAAAAGTGTTAGAGAGACGTGTGTGAACACATGTTGCAGGAGCGAGCCCTGCCATGGGCACTGTCTGGCAGGGACTATGGGCTCAGGAGCCTGCACCGTGTGCCCGAGTATGCTCTGACTTCCTGAGCCCCCTTAGCACTTGGAAGGTGCTGCCCCTGTGGGGTCAGTACCCAGCACTCTGACCTGGGCAGGGGGATCTGTGGTCCAGACACAGCCCCGTGGCGCGGGGAGGCCCCGCTGGCATGCCTCTCATGGGAACTGGACCCAGGCTTGGTGCCCTGGGGGCATATCTTCCAATCGCAGAGACTGAGCACACGTGGTTTGATTGCCAACATTCTCTGATATGCAGCTTACAGTCTAGCTATATCTGCTCTCCTGACTGAACTAGTTTCTTGTTTGTGCTGGAACTGGAGCTTGAACTCGGGGTATCAGGTTTGGACTTGGCCTTTTTTGCTCAGTCTTGGCACTGTACTGCTTGGGTCTGACCTCCATTGCTGGCTTTTTTTGCTGCTTCATTGGAGATAAAAGTCTCGTAGCTTTTTCTGCCTGACCTGGCCTCGAACCACAATCCTTGATATCAGCCTCCTGAGTAGCTTGGATTATAAGTGCAAGCCATTGGCCCCCAACTCTGTGTTATTTTTGGGGTGTGTGTTACAAAGATCTTGTTGTACAAAATATATCACTATCTTCTTGGAGCTACCTCCAAGTTGGGTGTTGATGGCCCTTACTTGTAATCCTCGCTACCCAGGAGGACTAAGGTTCAAAGCCAGCCTGGGAGGAAAGTCCACAAGACTCTTTTCTCCAGTTAATCACCAAAAAGCCAGCAGTGGAAGGTAAAGTATTAGTCTTGAGCAAAAAAGCTCAGGGACAGTGCACACTAGCAAAACTAGGGGAAAGAACTAAGGAGAAGGCCCAGGATCTAACTCTGCAAGTTGGGACAAACTACCAGTCAGGCAGAAAGACAGGATCTCTTCCAGTCAGGATGCTTTTCCTTTGACATCCTTTTCACCAAATTACCAGTGACCCAGTCAGAAGCAGACTATTGGAACAGTAGTACTTCTGATTGGGCCAGGCTAAGTCGGAGGTTTGGGGACCTAGTGCTCATAGTCACCTTCTTGCAACTCTCCATGTTACAAACACTCAGAGCCAGCCAGGGAGAATCACCATCCGTCAGCAGCGATGGCAGAGCCCCCCAGGTGCGTTCTCCATCTCTACTGCTCTCAGGCCCAGCAGGTCCCGGAGGGCAAACGTGGCCCAGTCCACTGTTCTTCACCATGCTCGCTGTACACATCTTTGTTGGGTTGACCGTTGTCCTCTGGTATGGCCCTGGGCTGCAGAAGATTCGCTTAAGGAAGCAGTGGTCTATTCTGATGAGCCAGCACACCCCAAGAGATGGGAGAGAGGGAATGGGGGGACACAGCTGCTGGCAGAGGGACAAGGCTGTGCCCACCTATAAAGGCTGGTGGAGCAGGCTGGAGAGAGCCCTGCACCCTCAGATGCCAACAGAGGAAGATAGGCCAGGTCGGTAGGTAGACGGCCAGCTCACAAGTCTGCCTATCTGTGGAGGGATTAGTGACCAGAGCACAGACCCTACTTTGACTTCCCATAGCACTCTGTTGAGCTTCAGATCCGTCTGCAGGGAGTCATCCTGCTCTGTTGTCTGGGCACCTCATCCGTGGGTTGAAGTTATTTGGGTCTGGCTGCTGGGCAGGCTCTTAGCTCTGTGCAGGCCCTGGGCAGGACCCATGGGGCTTTCCTATGGGAGCTAGCTGAATGGTAGGGGCACCTCAGCAGACCTGTCCTTCTCCTGGCTTTCTTGGCTACTGATTGCCTTTGAAGAGAGAAAGCAAGCCTCTGGAACGATTACGTGTGGAGTAACTGTTCTAACACCTTGGACTCGAGCCTCAGTGTCATCTTGGCACTACCATCTCTGGCCCTCCACGTTTTGAAGAACAACCCTTGCAAGTCGCTGTGCACGGAACGTCGATGCCAGGTGAAACGAATCAAAAAGCGGCAGTGAGCACTGTGTTCAGAGCCCCTCTCAGTCTTTCTCTTCAGTGCCAGCCCCAGAGCCTTGGCATCCCCTCTCTTCCTATATTCTTGTGCCAGGAGAATGCAGCCCCCCACCTGGACAGCAGAGGAAAGAACGCTCGGGCCCAGGCAAGCGGCACTGCCAGCAAGACAGCTTGCGCCTCCCGGGGGGCCGCGAGAGGGACTTGGAGATCATTTGGGGATTGCAGGAAGGAACATTCTCCAGGCGCTTCTGTGGTACCAGCCAGCACAGGCACTGAAATGTGACTGTCCAGGAGCCCCGTCCAGCATGCCCACCAGGCCCCACAGAGTCTCGTTCGACCGTTCCAAAGAGCCAGAGGTCCTGTGCCAAAGAGCTAAGAGAAAAACCTGGCCTAGCTCCTCAGTACTTACCCATCAAGGCCAGAGAAAACTGAAGAAAAAAGTGGCTTTTAGTCACAGCTGATTTCTGGATGGAGGCCTCCACTTTCACCCCCGTGGGTTTGTACCCAGCTCTGCCTGGATTTTCCTCATGGTAAGACGCAGATGCTAGAAGCTGGGCTTGAGTGAGCACCTGCGGCTCTCTGTGCAGGACCAAATGCAGTATGTGCGCATCCCGCAGAGGGAGGGCCAGTGGGCCTCCTGCTCTGACTGAGTAAGCTGCTATTCCCAGCTCCCCAGAAATATAATCTGAAACATGCCTTAAAAAACCCTTTCCTGAGATGAGAGTCCCATAGTGTAATTCACCCCTTTAGTGTACAGTCTAGTGTTTTTCATCTATCTAGAGGTCTGCAACCAACACAATTAATCTTAGAACATTTTTAGCACCCTTGAAAGAAACTTTGTGTGTTTTGTTTTTTTCTCATGGTGTGGGGCTTGTGAGCCACAGCGCCACTTCCGGTTTCCTGGTGGTTTATTGGGGATAAGAGTCTCATGGACTTTCCTGCCTGGGCTGGCTCTGAACTGCAGTCCTCAGATCTCAGCCTCCTGAGTAGCTAGGATTACAGGTGTGAGCCACCAGTGCCCGGCAAAAGAAACTCTATCCATCAGCACCCATTCACCCATCCCCAGTTCAAGCCACTGTAGAAACTTGTTTATTCCAGGCATAGCAGGTAAATGGAAACATTCTGATTGCCAGCACCTCTGTGAGAGTACCGTCCCCAGGGCAGCCCCATAAACAGCATCACCAAACCTCTAGTATCTGGTCATTTCCTGATGAATGAGGACTTGAGGATGAGGGGGAGTAACCTTTCTCTGCTGTCCCTGAAGGATGCAGCTGGGATGGGAAGCGTTAGAGGTCGTTGCTGTTTTGATGAACATTTCAGCATGTGCGACAAAGTACCCTATAATGGCTTCACTGTAGGTATTATTGCAAAATTAGAATGCTTTAAACATCTCATTCCATTTTAAATTTGTTTTCCAGGTAGCGGAAGGTCAGGAAATTTGTGTGATTGAAGCTATGAAGATGCAGAACAGTATGACAGCTGGGAAAACTGGCAAGGTATGTCCCTGAGTTCCCACCCGCTTACCCGGGCCTGGTGATGGGGGCAGAACTTCCACTTTGGAGTCATGCACAGTTCTGGAAAGGACCGAGAGGTGATGTCTACAACCTCTCTTTCCCCTGGGGAGAAAGTAACACACGGGAGCGCTTTCCCGCTGCCTTGGTTCGTCTGTGTGCATATTCAGGTAGCCAAAGGACAATTGTTCTTCACCTTGATGTCTTTCAAATTAAGGGATCTTTAATTTTTAATGTTTACATCTGTCTTGGAGGCAGTTAGTTATCTGATACTTAGATGACACTGCAGGAGACAGTTTCACAGATTGCAAAAATGTAACTAGTCAAGATAATTTCCCCACAAAGAGAATAGTCTATGTAGATGAAGTCTGCAAACCCCATGCATGCACAGAGACCTTAGTGATTCAGAGAAAAGAGAAAAATGTGTCAGTGCTGAAGTTTTCTGAGTGAAACTTCTTGAAGGTCTCTTCCCTCCCTCCCCCCCACCTTTCTTCTCTTGTCTCTTTCTTATCCCAGGGATAGCACTCTACCAGTTGAGCTACAGCTCTATTTCTAGCTTTTTCATAGTTAATTGAAGATAAGAGTCTCATGGACTTTCCTGCCCAGGCTGGCTTCCAACCGTGATCCTCAGATCTCAGCCTCTTGAATAGCTAGGAATACAGGCATGAATCACTGGCAGCTGGCATAGGTTTTTTTTTTGTTTGTTTGTTTTTTGTTTTGTTGTGTTTTGTAAAGCAATCACTTCGTTGTCTTCCTGTGACTGAGACCGTTAGTAGGAAAATGGCCCTTTTCCAAAAGATGTCTGCATATGGCCATGTCTGTGGAATGGAGGGTGCCCCAGCGGAGCAGCAGCAGGGGTGGCAGTGACCTGCACTGGGCCACACCTGGGGACCCAGGTGCAGAGAGAGATGTTACTTTACAACTAAGCTTGCATCAGAAGCCCAGCGTCTGTCCATCTGGTAGTCTATCATCCCAAAAGTGCAATGAAACTGATTCCGAGAGGAAGGCCACAGGGCTACCCGGCGTTCTCCCTAGAGAGAGCAGAGGCCCCTGTGCACAGGGCGGCAGGACGGCCGGGCCATGGTCCATAGTATTGATGGAATAGAAGGGCACGATTTAGTGTTTTAGGAACCCTTTCTTGAGTTGATTTTTAAAATAGACAAGAAAACCTGTGTTTGTTCTTAGTGATTATTTCACATTTACCTAGCACTAGTATCAGAACCTATCTGTCCATGACAAGAATTTGGCCTAGTTGTGGGGACCAAGAATGAGGGCCGCATTCTAGCCCAGGCCGCTGTGGCTAGGTGGAGGTGCCCATGCAGGGAGCAGGCCCAGGCTGGGTGTCCTGTGTTCTCATTGCCGAGCGCTCGCGGCAGCCCTCTCCCCAGCCGCCGAGAGCTGAGGGCTGCTGCTGGGCGCCCATGAGCTCTGTCTTAGGCCCAACTGCTAGCTGGAGTCCCTCCCATCCATCTCCTCACCCACCCTACTCCCAGGCATTCTAGAGTCTAACCCAATAAAGCTCAGTGGGCTCTGGCCTTGCTCGGGGCTCCTGAGGGTTACTTAGAGAACCAGTCTGCAGTGGAAGCACACCCTCTGCCCTTTAGAGTTGTCCCATCGTGTAAAAGGTCAGCATCATGGCGTCCAGATAATGAAGCAGCAGTACTTTGCCCCAGAGAGCACTGCTGAGCGAGGCCTCTGAAGAACCCGTTGTTCCTAAAAAACTTCAGGGTCTGTTTAGGCTGCTCGTGGTGGAGGGGCAGGGATGCAGGCCAGCACCACCCCAGCTGTTGCTGCCATTTTGAGTGTTTGCCACTTGGTTAGAACCCATTGCTCATTCTCATACCCAAGCAACCACCCTTTAAGGAGGTAGATGATCGCCTCTTAATATGCTCTGGCTCCCTCCCTACCTGTTTTAAATTAAACATATATTTGAATGAGAAGACATGGGTCCATGGGTCCACATCTACTCTACATGCCCCTCGGGGCAGCCACAGAGCTACGGGCTTCCTGAATGTCTTTATTTCTCTTAGGAGACAGATGAGTGGGCTACGCAGGTTCTCCTTTGAATCCCTACCCCAGATCTTGTATTATCAATTCTTAAAACCCTTCTATAACCATAACCCATAGCAGAGTGGGTATCTGGGAATATGGAAGTCTCCAGCATGGACTTTAAGACTGGCCAGGCCCTGGGAGTCTATTGCCAAAGTCCAGCCAGCAAACCATAGCTGAGATTCCCAGAGAAGTTTCGGTGGGCTGACAGGAAGAGACAGAGAGGGACAGGCAGACAGCCGTCCTTCATCCGGGTTTCCCTGGATGAGCAGAGCAGCTCAGCTGGCTGAGCCTGAGCTACCAGGCCTGCCCATGTGCTTTCTGACAGGGGTTAGGGGACTGCCCCCTCCTGCTGCAGTCGCCGATACTCACTCTGCCCCGTTTCTTCAATTCAAGGTGAAGCTGGTGCACTGTAAAACTGGAGACACAGTTGGAGAAGGAGATCTGCTCGTGGAGCTGGAATGAAGTATTTATAGTCACCGCCTAATTAGCCATTTGTGTTACTCTCACACGCAACTTTCAGGCATTTTACAGGAATACTCCTGGACAGCAGGTTTTACATCAGCATATTTATTCCTCAGAAGTAGCAACATTCTGCCAAAAAAAATCACCAATGGAAATTTTCATTGATATAAATACTTGTACATACGATTTGTACTTCTGCTGTGAGATTTCCTAGTGTCAAAATTCAATCAATAAAACCAAGCATTTGTCTAAATATTAGTCTGCCCTTTTTTTTTGAATGAAGACAGTATACACATAGGCGACAAGCTGTGCCAATTGACTATAACTCCTAATATCTCATTGATTCTTTATATCTAAATTCTAGTTCTGTGCTTCTGAATTGTGTTAAATTAACATTTGTCATTTTATAATCTGGTCACCTTCCTTTCTACACGATAGAGAACTAGCTCCTGGGCCTGGTGGTCCAGACCTTCCTAAGGACAAGGCAGCACAGGTGAAGCTCATTAGAGCCCTTTCTATAGAAGACTGCAGGGTCACACCGGATGGCTGACCCCTCCAGGGGTCGCTCCAGGGCCTGCTGGTCAGGCCGGTGCACTGACTGCACTGCTCTGCGGACAAGCGTGTTCCTGGGTGCCTTCCCCATTGTCACGGGGTGGGGCACATCAGCTGACGCTCGTCCTTGCTTTTCTCTGTGTGTGAAGCACGTTTCCAATTAAGAAAAAGAAGCTAAAAATAATGCTCATATTTTTGTGCCAGATGCAGTTAGCGACCACAGTCTACCATTAAGTTGAAGCGTAAGCGAGCTCTCCCAATGGAGAATGAGGTTACTAAGGACCAGCAGCTGCACTTGGATTTGCCTCTGAAATTCTTGGAATCCATTTTCTACTCGCTTGGAAGCAAAGTCGTGCACTGACTTGAATCTACGCTGACAGATGATCAGATGGAGGTGGGTAGTAATTGGTACTTCGTGCCTTGCTAACATTATTTTAAGTGCTGTTTGTATTTGGAAGTGCAACCTTCTGTCAGGGCCTGAGGAACAAATTACTAACGTGTTGGTTCTTCTCTGAAAGGCCCACCCCCAGGCGATGGGCCCGGCTGCTGCTGGGAGCGGCTCGGCGCATCCTAGAGTCCCAGAGCTCAGCTGTGTCGAGTGAGTGGGTGGCCAGGATTTTGCTAGATTACAACGAAGAGGACCGTCTATCAAAAGTAAGGGTACCAAAACAAGTGCCAAACATAGCACAGCCCATTTACGTCTCACCTCCTATGAAAGATGGCTGTCCTGACTAGTTCCTATGTGTGACCTGGAGGCGGCGGGGCTGGCCTGTGGGGCTGCTTGGTCCTTTTAAATGCTGAGCCATCTAAAGCCAGTGCTTAGTTACCATCAGATGTCCTGGGTGCTCGAGGCCAGAGCACAGTCTGCTTGGTTATCATCAGATGTTCGGGGTGCTGGAGGCCAGCGCACAGTCTGCTTGGTTATCATCAGATGTTCGGGGTGCTGCAGACCACAGCACAGTCTGCTTGGTTATCATCAGATGTCATGGGTGCTCGAGGCCAGCGCACAGTCTGCTTGCTTATCATCAGATGTCCGGGGTGCTGAAGGCCAGCGCACAGTCTGCTTGGTTATCATCAGATATTCGGGGTGCTGAAGGCCAGCGCACAGTCTGCTTGGTTATCATCAGATATTCGGGGTGCTGCAGGCCAGCGCACAGTCTGCTTGGTTATCATCAGATGTCCTGGGTGCTGCAAGCCAACACACAGTCTGCTTGGTTATCATCAGATGTTCGGGGTGCTGCAGACCAGCGCACAGTCTGCTTGGTTATCATCAGATGTCGTGGGTGCTGCAAGCCAACACACAGTCTGCTTGGTTATCATCAGATGTTCGGGGTGCTGCAGGCCAGCGCACAGTCTGCCGCCCCCTCCCCCCTCCCATGGAGAGGCCCCGGGCTCGGCTGGCCCTGCTCACCGGGCCTCCCGGGGATGGTAGCGCAGCCCGTGGGCGCCCTCGGAATCGTAGCTGTCGTGGTAGGGCAGGTGGACCCACTCGGGCGCGTAGGTGGCCGTGCTGTACACGAAGCACCGCAGGCTGTCGCCGGGGCGCGCGCCGCCCTCCCACTCGAGCACGTGCACGCGCACCGCCGTGCGCTGGTACATGTCCGGGCAGCCCTCGAAGTCGTCCAGGAAGCGCAGCATCTTCTCGTCCACCTCGTAGATCTCACCCGCCACGCAGCGGCCCCGGCCCGGCAGCTGGAGCAGCCTGGGGATGTTGTACTCGCCTGCGATCACCAAGGGGTAGGGCTCGGCTGTGCGGCCGTGGCCCCGGAACACCGCCGAGCCGTGCGCCCTGTCCAGCATGACTCTGTGGTTGGGCTGGCCTCGCTTCAGGGTGCCGTACACGAAGACGTGGGCCATCCGCCTGCAGGGTGGAGGAGAGAGTAAGCGGGCGCAGCCCGGGAAGGGCCGAGCCTCTTCCGCTAGGCGTCGGGGCTGCGCCTCAGCTTCTACTCTGGCTACGGACTGTGGACTGGAGCAGGACAACCAGCAGACTGGACCAGCCCCATCCAGAGCGGTCCAGCCCCATCCAGAGCGGTCCAGCCCCATCCAGAGCGCTCCAGCTCTGATCAGACCAGCCCAGCCCCATCTAGACTGGACCAGCCCTAACCAGACTGGACCAGCCTCTACCAGACTGGACCAACCCCAGCCAGATTGATTTGTGGACACCACAGAAATGCACACAAGCCATCATTGGCTTGGAGGCAGTAGGCCAGACCTGAAGTTTACCAAATGCGGAGTCTGGAGAAAGGGACAAGTCCCCGGACTATGAAAGGCTGAGCTGGGAGAGCAGCCGGAGGAGAGCACTTACCTAGCATGGCAAGCTCCTGGGCTCAGCCCCAGCACAAAAGAAATAGAAATCTGTCATGTATTTGCAGATGGTGCTTTGAGACAGGACTCGCGTTGCCCTGGCTGGCCTTGAGCTCCTGGGTTCAATGAGCCTTCTGGGCAGCTGGGGCTGCAGGTGTATCACTGCACCTCACCTTTTACTTATGGCTGAGGCCTGCAGAGCCATGCTCACAGTGACGTGACGTCTGTCTGCTTGGGCAGGAACAGGGAGCAGGCCAGAGCCCCGGCCTCCATGCCAAGCTCTGAGTGCTTCCTAGAACTCACTTCAGATGGCCGACCCGGTCTCAGAGGCCAGCCCTTTAATAAAGCCCTGCCTGGAGTTTTTAAGGGACAGGATGTCCTTGCTCAACTTCCCACTGAGGCCTTACCTGGCACATCATGCCACCCTCTCTTCTTTATATCCGGAAAGGACCTATCCTGGGGAAGCAGCTTGAAGGCCAGGGGACACCTTGCTTCCCAAGACACAGAAGCCTGGGCAAGCTGCCGCTCCTGCAGCCCACCTGACCCTTCGTGGTGGGCCGGAGGGCGAGGGAGATGCCAGCCACCCTGCTGGCCACCCGCTGGGGAGCAGGTGCTCAGAGAACGCAGTTGTCAGGAGGGGCGGCCTGGCTTGGGAACTCACCATGCAGACAGTCCAATTTCTTAGGCAGTTTGTTTTCAACTTTTTAAAAAGGTCTTGGAAATCTGCACCACAAATATCATAGTGGGAGAAGCAAAAGAAAGGGGGAGGGGCAAACATCCTTGAAGTGTACTGTATACGTGGCCAAAAAGATCATAATAAGTTCCAGACCAACCTGGGGGACACAGACCCAGCACCAAAACACAAAGGACATAATGAAACTCATTTCACAAAGTACTGTGGGAAAGATCTTAAAAGGTGTGATAAGAAAGAGTAATCGGGGGGTAAATGGATCCAAGTATACAAACATGGCAGGTGCCAGTGGCTCACACCTGTAATCCTAGCTACTCAGGAGATTGAGATCTGAGAATCGAGGTTCAAAGCCAGCCCAGGCTGAAAGTCTGTGAACAGACTCTTTTTTTCCAATTAACCAGCAGAAAACTATGGAAGTGGTGCTATGGCTCAAGTGGTAGAGCGCTCGCCTTGAGTTGAAGAGCTCAGGGACAGCGCCCAGGCCCAGAGTTCAAGTTCTACGACTGATAAAAAAAAAAATACACACAAGGAACTATCACACCACCCCCACCCCCGCTGAACAGTTGATATATATACTAAGAAAAATGTGGAAAAATTAGGAGTAAGCAAGTCCACAGAGGAAAGAATCACCTGTCTACAAGAGACGATCCAGGTTTCAGCACTACATTTTTATTCTGGTCCTGACTGTTGCTGAGCAAACTTTAAGGATAGGCCCCCTGCCGAGTCCAGCCTTTGCTCTTGGGGTCTTCTCGTGATGATGCTTCAGGGCTGTTCACTGTGACCCCAACAGCGACCTTATGAAAGCCACTTCTAGTGGAAGTAAATATTTACTGCCACAGATCGTTACATAACAACGCGATAATGACAAGTGACTCAGTAATGCTCGGGAACACTGAAAAGAGGGGCTTCGCCCAGCCCTGCCTGGCTTCCACGGGCCTCTGCCCAGTGCTGTTTGGTGCCAGCCCAAGGCATACTTGCTGGAGGCAGGCCTTGGAGCTGGGACTGTGGGCATGCTCTGGGCACTGGCTCAGAGGCAGGCTGCTGGCCTAGCAAAGCCAGGCCCTGAGTCCGTCCCAGCACAGAGGCTCAGGAGGATAAAACTTGCTTCTGAGGAAGCTTGTAAATCGCTTTACAGGAGAAATGAAACCTTTCCACACCCCAGAGGCAACACTTAAAAGCCTTTTGACAGGTACACTTGATGTTTCCACATTGCTTGTGGAAATGCAACTTCTATCATTTGACTGCTACTTTTTGAGTTTTATTTATATATTATTTTTTGGTAGGTTGTGGGGTTTGAATTCAGTGCCTGGGCTCGGTCCCTGAGCTTTTTTGCTCAAAGCTAATGCTTTACCACTTCGAGCCATAGCACTACGTCTGGATTTCTGGTGATCAACTGGACTTTCCTGCCCAGGCTAGCTTTGAACCATGATCCTCAGATCTCAGCCTCCTGAGTGCCTAAAATAATAGGCGTGAGCCACCAACATCCAGCTTTTTAAAATTATGTCTTGCCTTCCTGTTTCAAAAACACATGGGAGTAATGGTTTAAAGGAGACATCAGAACTAATTTTCCTGTTGAAATCTTGGCTTTAACACTTGATATTAACAGTGTGACTTCAAGCAAATCATTTCACCTCCCTGTGCCACAGCTTCATCAGCTGCAAAATGAAGGGATCATAGCAGCTTCCTCCGAGGACCACAGCCATGGCAGAGTGAGGTCCCACCTGGAACGGCCCTCCAGAGCCGTCACCCTGCATAGGACCTTCCTTCTGTCCTGGCCACACTTGCCCATTTCTGGACAAACGTTCAGCGTCAGCAGTAGCGCTATGTAAAACCACTCTCAGCTGACCGAGGCACTGCTTGTGTTTCCTCTCTCAGCATCGGTACGTTTTTCTTGGAATACAGTTGTGCCACGTTTGTTTTGCTTGGGCAGTTTGGGTAGCAGTAGCCTCGCCTTGCCTTTTCTGGGTGCAATTGGAACCCGTGGCTCTGAGCCACGCTTGCTGTCCTCAAGCTGTCTAGGCTGGAGCTCATCCCCTTTTGGGGCCCCTCTCCCCCATTTGCAGACACTTCTCTCCTGCCCAGGTTAACTGTGGCACGTGAAGGGTCTGGGGTGCATGTTAGCATCCCGGCATGCTTGCCCTGTCTTCCGCTTTCCCAGCTCTGCTGTGGCCTGGGCTTTGTCTCAGCAGGTGCTTGTCTCTCAGCCCTTCATTCCTACCACCTGTTCTGAAAGCTTCCGATGATAGGACCTCAAGTGGTTTGTCTTTTTTATTCATGTTGCTGGAATTTCAACCAGAAACTCTTGATCACAGGTTCTGGAATTTCTTCCTTCCTCCCTCCTCTTTTTTTTGGGGGGGGGGGAGAGGGGGAGGGTCAGGCCTGGGCACTGTCGCTGAGCTTTAGTGCTCAAGGTTATTGCTCTACCTCTTTGAGCTACAGTGCCACTTCCAACTTTTTGGTGGTTATTTGGAGATAAGAGCTTCTGGGACTTTTCCTGCCCAGGCTGGCTTTGGACTGCGAACCTTAGATCTCAGCCTCCTGAATAGCTAGGCTTACAGCCACTGGCACCCTCCGCTCCTCTTTGTGGATATGACGTTTGGTGGTGGACATCTGGAGCCCCTCTCCCTCCCCCGAGGCTCTTCTCTCCGTCATTCCTGTTCTCTCTGTTGCCTTCATCTTTCAATTCTGTGCATTTAAAACATTCCTTTGCCCTTCTAGCATCTTTCCCACTGTTTTTAGCCTATTGTTCTTCCACAGCTGTCCTGTCTTTAAAGTTTCTTCTCTTTATTGGCCCTTTCCTCTAACTTCCCGTCTTCTTTGTGTTGGGATCAGTTTCTTGAAGACATTTCCTTCTCACGTCTGGCCTTTCTTCCTAAAAACCGACGCGCTTCTGAACACTGAAGTGGGGGAGGGGGGCAGGGAGCTTAGGATGGCTGTCCCTGGGGACAGGTTGGGGTGACTCCAGCCAGTCTGGGTTTGCAGAGTTTATTTCCATTCCCATTTCCAGGATGCTGCTCACAGACACCCTCGGCTGGGCCTGTGCTCCCAATACCAAGGCAATGACTGAAACAGCCGGGAGGAGGGTGGGGAGGAAGGTGGGGAAGAGAGGGACTCGCTTTTCCTGCCACTGGGACAGAGAGAAAGGGGAAGAGGAGGCAGCAACTATTTGGAAGGAAAGGGGTTTAAGGCAGCACAGGGCACTGTGTAGGCCATGTGCCGGGACACCCTGCTCTGTGACCTGTCCCCGACTCCTGAAGTAAAGTATTATGGGAGACAGAGACCAGTGGCTAGAAGCGTTCTTGAAAGCATAGAATAAGCCAGGCCTGGTGGAGCATACCTGCAATCTTAGTGCTCAGGAGGCTGAGGCAGGAGGATCATGAGTTCTCATAGTGGGACCTTGTTTCAAAAAAACCGACATTAAAAGCAAATTGCTTTTAGCCAGGACAGAATGGGGGGGTGCTGTTCTTAAATTGGAGGTGATGAAGATGAAGATGATGAGGAGGAGGAGGAGGAGGAAGAGGAAGAAGAAAAAGATGCTACCAGGGCTGAGAACCTGCCTGATGCAAAGAGGTGCTAGTGGGCAAGTATGAAGTTTAGACTGAGTGCTGCGAAATGCCCTGTGTTCACAAATGTACATAGCACAAAGGCTCTATCTCCCGTGAAGGAAGGGAGAGAGGGAGAGGTCAGGAGGGAAGGAGGGAGGGAAGAAGGAAGGAAGGAAGCTTCACCCAAGAGTGGACAAGGTCTCCGAAGAAGGCAGGGTCCCAAGGCAGCACTGCAGCTTTGGACCACCATGGCCTTGGTCACAGCACCACGGAGCACCCCCAGCTTGCACCAATCTGATCGATGGTTGGTGGCTTCCCATTCTCAGCAGTGTGAACAGGGTTGCAGTGACCAGGGGGCACACAGAGGTGAGATCCTGCTCTGTTCCTTCGCTGTTCATACCCACAGGTAGGATTGCTAGATCATCTGGAAACTGATTTTGTTCCTCTTGGTTCCCTCTGGCCGCTGAGTACGTTGCGTTCTCGGCAGCAGTGCCCAGGGGTTTGATCCCTGCCATCCTTGCCAGGGCTGCCGTTGCGGCACACAGCCATCATGATGGGCGTGAGGCTGTATTTCGCTGTATTTTTGATTTGCATTTCCCTGATGATTAATGAGTTCTTTGCTATGTTGAAGTAATTTCCTTTTAATCCTTGTCTGAGTGTATTTTTTTTTTTTTTATCATGAGACAGTGTTGAATTTTCTTAAGTGCTTTTTTCTATATCAGTTGGGATGGTTGTGTGCTTTCTCACCATTCTGTTAATGTGGTGTGCTGCATTGTAAAACTGATTTTGGTCTGTTGACCCATCCTTGCTCTCCAGGAATAAATACCTCATCATCAAGACTGGTCATACCGTGGATCTGCGTGTCAGTCTTGCTCAGGGATGTAGGCTGTGGTAGTCTTTAGGTCCTTGTCTGCCTTTGATATGAATGAGTATGAGAGTGTTTATTCCCTTCCATTTCTTTAGAATGATTTCAGGAAGACTGGTGTCCATTTGTTCAGTCTTTGGGAGAATTCACCAGGGAGGCTGTCCTCTAGTCCTCCCCTCCCCACAGTACTTTTTGATCTTTTTATTTCATGATTTGGCTATGCTAAGTTGTGTAATATCTGTCTTTTCATTTAGGTGAGCCATTGTCACACACACACATACACACACTTGTTTATACTATTTTCCTATAATCGTGTGTGTGTGTGTGTGTGTGTGTGTGTGTGTGTGTGTGTGTGTGTGTATGCTTACCCTCAGGCTCTAACTCAGGGATGGGCACTGTCTCTCAGCATTTGTGCTCAAGGCTAGCATTCTGTCACATAAACCACAGCTTCACTTCCATCCTTTGAGTGGTTTATTGGAGTCTCACACTTTCCTGGTTGACCTCATGCTATGATCCTCAGATCTCAGCCTCCTGAGTAGCTAAAGATTGCCAGCACCCAGCTATAATCCTTTTTATTTCCAAAATTCTAATGTTTCCTCTGTAATTTCAAGCTTAATTGTTCCAGACATCTGTTTTATTTTGCTTTATAAAAAGCAAAACTGATTTTGGTTGTTTTTCAAATAATCAACTAAAAAAATAAGGTGGGCCAGGAACTGTAGGGCTCATGTGTATAATCTTAGCTACCCAAGACAAGATTGGGAGGACCACAGTTTAAGAAGTCTGAGCAGAAAAGTTTACAATACTCCTTCTCAACCAAGGGCTAGATGTACGGACAAACACATCTTGTCCTAGATACATTAGGAAGTCTGACACAAATGGGTCAAAACTCAGGCATTCTTCTGGGCAGGAAACAAAACCCTATCTTAGAAATACCCAGTATAAAAAAGACCAGAAATGTGGCTGAGCAAGCACCTGCCTAGCCAGTGAAAACCTGACTTCAACCAGTGCTACCAAAAAATAAAAAGACTGAATGATATTTTAATTTTGGTTGTAACCATAAGATAGCCGTCATCTATTTACCTCTCTATCTCTCTATCTATATATATTGGGGGCAGTACAGGGTTTGGATTCAGGGCCATGAGCTTGTTAAGCTCCTGTTCTACCTCCGGAGAGTCTATGATTGTAGCCATGAGCCACTAGCGCTCTCTCTCTCTCTCTCCCCCCTCTGTATGTATATATATATCTACATATATATGTAGATATATGTAGATATATATATATATGTAGATAGATAGATAGATAGATAATAGATATTTCTATGACACAACTGTGGTCAGAGTCTTGGATAAAAATGCAAGTTTGGATTAATAAGGAAGGGATGGAAAAGCTATTGGAGAGCCATTTGGGCTTTTCCAGAGCAGAACAGAGACTGCTATTTAACTGTAGCTAACATGATGTCTCCAGACAGCCACACATGGAAGGATGTGTGTTCTGCTGGACCAGACATAGCCGTGCAGGCGGGCAGACAGCCCGCGTGCACTGGGGTAGAATGAGACGCTGGGACCCAGTCCTGCCTCTTCCTCGCTGCAGCTGTAGATCTGCAGGAATCGTGTTGAAGCCTTAGAGCTTCTGTTTTCTTCTTCTCAAAACTGGGTTCAGCTGGGCGCCGGTGGCTCTTGCCTGTCATCCTAGCTACTCAGGAGCCTGAGATCTGAGGATTGTAGTTCACAGCCAGCCTGGGCAGGAAAGTCTGTGAGACTCTCAGCTGACCACCAGAAAACCGGAAGTGGCACTGTGGCTCAAAGTGGTTAGAGCACTAGCCTTGAGCAAAAGACGATGCCCAGGCACTGAGTTCAAGTTCCACAGCCGACAAAAACAAAACAAAACAAAAACAAAAAACTCCCTGGGTTCATCATATTTCCTCATGACCTGATTTCTGCAGACTGCTGGCCAAGTACCCTTTCTGTGGCCCAACGTGAATTCCTAAGTGGCGTAAAGGGTTCATTCCAACTCTGTTGTAAGTTAGCAATTTTCTGTACAATGGGATAGCTCATTTCTATAAGGGTGAAAGAAACTAACTTATTATAAGAAAGTTCAGCAGGTGCGTCCTTTATGTTATAAAATAAGTTAGTGAACACTATTTATGCAATAGATAGAGTTTGGCCTGGCTGGTTACTGCCATAGGAAAACCATTGTTACCTTTTCGGATTGTGTTTTGAGTGACACACACGGGTCCTTCAGGAAGCAACCTGTCCCTGTGGAGATCAAGAAAGATCAGAGTTAAGCACTGAAACAAGCAATTAATTCCCATTAGAGGATTAAGGCACTCGGGTTCACTTTGAATCAGACAGGCAAGTTGGGAGTAAAGTGGTGTACAACCAAGAGGTTACTTGTCAAAGTGAATAAATTAGAGAACCAAAGCCCAGCACATGAGAGGCTGGGCAGGCACGTGACATGGCCAGGAAACTGGGCTGTCACGTGGCTGGGGCTGAATGGTCCTTCCCTTTGCTTGGCAACCCAGAAAGGATAGTGTATGCCGCTAGCTGCTGTCCTGACTCTCACAGACACTTCCAACTGAAATGGGTCTGAGAGCATATGCCAGCCTCCGTGGATGGATTCCCCAAAACCCCCATGCAGAAGTATCAGCCTGGGCTTCGGAGGATTTTAGCCCCTTCCAAGTGGATTAAGATCTCCACAGTGACATCACAGACATTCCAGGATGGGCGGGGTTCTGCCCCTGGGCTAACCCTGGAGTGTCCTCTCTGCACAGGAATTTAAGAGCCCAAAGTGGAACCTTTGTCCCGAATCCAGGCTGGCCAGGAACCACGTGGATACCCAGGGCTCAGGCTGGAGGTGGAATCAGCTCCCAAAGTCTTGGTTCAGCAAGATCTGCCGAGCTTAACATTGTCAATATTTACAGAAACAAAACCACTGGTAGAAAGGTCCATCCGGCCCAGCGTTGCCTACCCTACTCAGGCCTGCTCCGTCCCCACTGTGAGAGTTCACCGTGCAGGCAGATGGCCAGTGTGATCACGAGTCATTTGCACCTCTGTCACATTTGTCCTGCTTAATTTCTCTGTAGCCACCTGGTGGCAAGAGCAATAAAGGCAGGAGTTAAGAATTTACTAAAATAGTTTAATATGCCTACTCCATACTTGGACGCACACGTATGAGGGGAACCATTGAGAAAAAGACTTGACTCTTCCTGTGTTCATTTGCAAAAGGATTTTCAGGGAACATCACCCTCTATCATAAAATAAGTATTTGCTGTTTGTATTAAAATTGATGACATAAGAAACGTCATGTGATAAATCAAGCCCGACTCATGCGCTTGCCGGGTGCCAAAGTGCAGATAGTGGTGGGGGAAGACAGAGGTGGGTGTAGGAGGCTGAATGTCGGCGGCAGGAGGTCGGGGCCGCTGGAGTCAGCTCTGCCACTCACCACCGGAGGGAGGGAGAAGTGATTTCCTGGTCCATAGACAGCCTGGCTGCCAGCAGTCTCTGCCTCCCTTGGCTCCCCTCAGGCCCTGTCTGTGTCTGAGTTAGCTGCAGCGGCGCCTCATCCCTGCTCTGAGCTGAGAACTGATCCCAGCTCAGTCCACCGTGTCCCAGCAGAACACACGATGCCACATGCCATCCTGGCCCTTGACCGCCACCCCGTGCTGCCCAGAGCCACCCCACCCCCACCCCATCTTCCCTCCGGGCTTCTGAGAGTGTTACTCATTCATCCTTCAGAAGTTCCTTAGACCAGTAGGAAGCAGGTGAACAAACAAGATTCTGGGAATTCTAAACGTGGGCCTGGCTTGCAGCAGGCACGGGGTCGCCGCTGCCCACCGGCGCGCAGGCCGGGCCGCGGCTGCATCCTGTGGGGGCTTTGATGCTCTCACTCAGCCTGCTCGTCCCTTTACAGCAAGTGGGGGCTTCCTGCCGAGTGGCCAGCCCCCCCGGAAAGAGGACAGCCAAATGCCTGCCTTCCCTTGGTGGCCAGGCGCCTTTGAAATCAGAGCGAGCATTGCCAGCCATGCAAGATGGGGAACAGAATGCTTTCCAGCCCAGAGCCCCAGCAGCGGGGCTGGGGTTCCACTCTGACCCGCAGGCCTCCAGTGTGGCCAGTGCATCTTCCTGCACGCACACTTGCACGGGCCAAGCACAAGCCAAGCCTTCTACTCACCCGGGGCCCCGTCCAGGCTTGCTGTCCTCTAAGCAGCCATGTCCGACACTGGGCGAAGACACACAGCAAATGATTTGCCTTTCAGAATACTTTTCCAGGCCTGTTGAACTCAGGCTTGGCGCTTGCTCAACATACGTAGGCTGTGCCTGGAGCAGTCTCCCAGGTCAGGCTAGGGAGAGCCAAGAATCGGAGTCTTGTCCTAACCTGCCCTCAGCTTGGGAGAGCAGGGCCAGAGTCAGGTCTGCTGCTGGTGGGTGGATCACAGCGTACCTGGTGTGCCCCGGGGCGCTGGGCAGGCAGAAGTGGAGCACACCCGAGGTCACTGAGCCTTTTCTTATCTCCAGTTTTCTACAGTGTGATTTTTTGGGGGGGGGGCACTTTGGAAACAACATTGTACATAGGCGTACTGTTTGCAAGCTCTTGTTCTTCAGGGACATTTGAAGGTTATACAGTTTTTGTGTGTTTTGTGTTCTTAGGTGAGAAGTATTTAAGAACACCAAGTTAAGCCATGCACTGGTGGCTCATGCCTGTAATCCTAGCTACTCAGGAGGCTGAGATCTGAGGATCACGGTTCAAAGCCCGCCCAGGCAGGAAAGTCCATGATACTCTTATCTCCAATAAACTACTAGGAAACTGGAAGTGGTGCTGTGGCTCAAGCAGTAGAGCGCTTGCCTTGAGCTGAAGAGCGCAGGGACAGCGCTCACGACTGACAAAAAGAAAAAAAAAAAACAAGTTAAATATATTAACATATTGCACAAAGCCGGTATCTTCTCCTGTAGGAGGCTTGGCAACAAACTACAACGGAAAGATGAGTCTCTACACCTATTTGAACTCTCAGACAACTACGCTAGAAGGCAGAATTACTCACAGTGGAAAGGTGATGTGCAGGTGAGGCCTGTCCTCTCTCTGCTCAGCAGTGCGCCCATCCAGTTGCTTTGAGAGGTGTGAGTCTTCTAGAAAGAGCAGAAGACAGATGGCCTAGACCGTGGAAGTCAAAGCCAAGTTCCTGATCAAGGGGCCTGGGGAAGGAGGTCGCCTGCCCTGCCTGTCAGCGCAAACGAGGCCACAAGCAAACTATAGCTACCTGGACGGAGCCGACACAGGATGGTGAATGAGCGAGCTTTAAAAGATGATGGCATCCAAACACAACTGTGAGACTTAGGCCAGAGAAGGAATGTGAAGCACGACTTGGAAAGCCACGTCACATGGTCCTACCTGCTAGTCCAGTGCCTGCGAACCAGCACCACGTCATCCTAACCTGCCACTTAGCACTGCCAGCCCCGGGCTCGAAGGCCCTCTGCCAGAACCAGGAAACAGGAGCTAGAGGGAACAGTAAGCAAAGGGCCCCATTCATCTGGTCCCTGTGCCAACTGTAGCCAGCCGGTGAGAAAAATGCCAACTCCCTTTCCAGTGGCTTTGAAACCAGGATTCAGTTCTCCAGGAGCCATGGAAGACTGATCTGCAGAATCACTTTTCACTCAGAATATTAGTAAAAAGTCAAGCTTTCAGTCCTCTGAAAAGACACTGGTTACAGAAGTAGCCAGGAAACCTTGAGATGTTAATTACCCTCCCCCCCCTCACGCATCCTATTTTTAAAGCTTAAAAAAAAAAAACTTTAAAAAAAAAGGGCACTAAACTCAACTCAAAATTAAGCCTGATGGTTTTTTTTTTTTTGACTAATTACGGTTCCCAAAGCGTTCAAATCCTC
Organism: Dipodomys merriami; assembly: GCF_024711535.1. Taxonomy (NCBI): domain Eukaryota; kingdom Metazoa; phylum Chordata; class Mammalia; order Rodentia; family Heteromyidae; genus Dipodomys; species Dipodomys merriami. The sequence goes on along the minus strand of NW_027206179.1, from coordinate 19,987,339 downwards.
TCAGTGCTTGTATAATTACCCCAAGTTAAATTCAATTAAAACAGCCCAGTGATAAGCTAAAACTGAATCACGGTAAGAGTGGGTGGGGGAGGAAATTAAAGGTGTATTAAACACGCTTTAAAATATTTCGTAGATCTACTTACATCTGGGTGAGGCCACACCCCACAGCTGGCCACTGTTGGCTGGAGGCAGCCCGAATTCTGAGCCCAAAACTTTCAGAAAATAGTACAGAGCCAGACTGACCAGGGCTCAGGAAAGAGGCACACTGATGTGAATCTCACTCTATCATACGCTGCCCCACTACACACACACACACACACACACACACACACACAGAGGCATACACAGGCATACACACCTCCCACTTTCTGAAGCTCCATCCCAGCTGGGGGAGGAGTTTGGGGCACACGCTCAGGTCTGTCCTTTAGATGACAACTTTCTGGATTCTCTAGTGCTGGCAGGGGGCCCCAGGACCCCCAAATGTCACCACAAAGCACATTTTGGTTTGCATTTGGCTTTTACAAAGCCCTTACAGGCCAATGCCTAGTCTGTTCCTGGGACACACAATCTCTGGGTAAAACGAGCTGCGTGCCCCCCTCCCCCGGGGGGGGGGCGCTGGTAACCAAGGGGTTTTACAGAGACTTGTCCTAAACAACAAGAGCTTCCTTGGGGCTCTGGGATCGAACCTGGGGTCTTCCGCTGGACTGCTGAGCTGCACTCCAGACACAAGCTTTGGTGTTCATGACTGATTTTTATTTTAAAAGATCATACTTTCAATCGGGATAAAGGAAAGCCTGTGTGTTTATTGAGCCATTTTCTTCATTGGGGCACGGGGTGAGTTTGGCATTTAGTATTTTGGGGGGATCTGCAGGATTCTGTCATTTCCCTCGCTCAATGCTAATTTTGTGATGGTTACACAGACGTGTAAGCAGGAAGGAGGCGGCCTGGGGGCCGGGGCTGGTGCTCAGGACGTCTTGCTTGGGTCGTTCGTTCTCCACAGAGGGGCCAACGCCCACTTCTGTCAGTGGGGCCCTGAGGAGCACTGGAGGAGGAGTCAGGCGCCTGGTCTGGTCGCTGGCACACGCCGCCTGCTGGACACACAGGTGCTTCCTGTTTGCAAGCATCCTCGCTCCGATGACCGCTGGCCGGCTCCACGTAATTTCTCTTTGTTTCCCGGACCCCGGGCCGAGAGTTGTGGTTTTCGGTTTGTCTTGTCCTGTTTCGGGGTCCTGGCTCACAGTGGAGCGGCTGTGCACCAGCTGAGGCCGGGCGAGACCCAGGCGGCTCCCCACTCCTCCGTGGCCACCCCGGGAGCACCGTCCTCCCCCACGCGGGTAAGTGATGCTGTGCCCGGCCTGTCGGCTTGCTTTGTGCCGTGCTAGGGTTTGCTAAGTGGACACCCCACCCCCGAGGGACCCCGCCCAGCCCAGGATGTCACCCCTGCAGAGTAGATTACAAAAGTGACTGCTTCCTCCTCCTGCTGCTGCTGCTTCTCCCTCCTCCTCCACTACTTTTTTTTTTTTTTTTTTTTGCCAGTCATGGGGCCTGAACTCTGGGCCTGGGCGCTGTCCCTCAGCTCTTCAGCCCAAGGTTAGCGCTCTACCACTTGAGTCACAGTGCCACTTCTGGCTTTTTCTGTTTATGTGGTGCTGAGGAATCGAACCCAGGGCCTCATGCATGCAAGGCAAGTGCTCTACCACTGAGCCACCTTCCCAGCCCGTCCTCCACTTCTTTTAATTCTTCTTCCTCCTCTTCTTCTTTTCCTCCTCCTCCTCCTCCTCCTCCTCCTCCTCCTCCTCCTCCTCCTCCTCCTCCTCCTCCTCCTCCTCCTCCTCCTCCTCTTCTTCTTCTTCTTCTTCTTCTTCTTCTTCTTCCTCTTCTTCCTCTTCTTCTTCCTCCTCCTCCTCTTCTTCTTCCTCCTCCTTCTCCTCTTCCTCGTCCTCCTCCCCTACCCTCCTCCTTCTTCATGTCTGTCGTGGGGCCTGAACTCTGGGCCTGGGCGCTGTCCCTCAGCTCTTCAGCTCAAGGCGAGCCGCCTTCCAGCCACTTCTGCTTCCTTTAGGCGGTTGGAGACGGGAGTGTCGGGGAGGCCTGTCTCCGGCTGGACGCCTCCCATGGCTGCCCCGTGTTAGAGCTGGATCTGTAGCCATTGTCTACCCTGGCGCCACCCCCAGAAGTGAGAGACTTTGAACTGTGCAGTGGAGGCCAAATGTCCTGCAAGCAGCAGGCCTCACCTCCGCCCGGGGACCCATCTCCAGCCGCACACCGTCCGCGTAGCGAAGGCAGGTGGTGTAGACACGCGCCGGGATTCAAGGTCAACCGAGGCGCAGATGCGAAGCGCATAAGAAACTGGAACGCATGACATTTTCCACTTCCAGCAGCCGGGTCAGCGGCTGCACGGGACACAGGGCGGCGGAGGGGCCAGAGTCGGGCGGAAGGGCGGAGGTGGCGGGAGGGGGAGGGGAGGGGAGGTGGGGGGATGGGGAGGTGGCGGGGGGGGGGAGAGGGGGAGGGGAGGTGGCGGGGGCGGGGGGGGGGGAAGACGTCCGGCCTTTCCTGCCAGGGCAGCCATGAGGCACACCCCACCACACTCGGGTTTAAATGGCCAGGTTTTGCTTTCGGTCTCTGTGCGTGTCCCAGGGGCGGCCTGTCAGCCCTCCCTCCTCCCCCTGGGCCCGGCACCTGGGAGGTCTCCACCCCTGACCGCGCCAAGACGTGGCTCCACCGCCCATGGACGGGCGGCCTTCCATCCCGGCGCACTGCCGGTCCCTGCCACCAGGGGGCAGCGGCCGGCCTCCCTCCCGACTCACTGCCGGTCCCGGCCACCAGGAGGCAGCGGCCGGCCTCCCTCCCGACTCACTGCCGGTCCCGGCCACCAGGGGGCAGCGGCCAGCCTCCCTCCCGGCGCACCACCAGTCCCCGCCACCAGGGGGCAGTAGGCACATTGGTCTGTTGCTCTAAAGTACATGGGCTAGAGGCCTCAGCCCCCCAATATATACGCACGTAGTACGTCATTAAAATAATGTCAGCGAGCTACGTGGATGGAAGAACCATAAGTACATTTTTATATCTTTTCTGTCTGTCTGAGAGTGGGACTCAGACTCTTTATCGGATGCATTTGCTCCACCACCTGGTGCTCTACCACCTAAGCCACACCTCTAGACACCATACATAAGTTTTTTATTTTTTTACGGTCGTGGGGCTTGAACTCTGGGTCTGGGCGCTGTCCTTGCACTCTTCAGCTCAAGACCAATGTGCTACTGTTTGAGTCACAGCGCCACTTCCGGTTTTTATAGTGGTTTATTGGAGATAAGAGTCTCTGGACTTTCCTGCCCGGGCTGGCTTTGAATCACGATCCTCAGATCTCAGCCTCCTGAGTACATGGATTACAGGCATGAGACACCGGCACCCGACTAAGTTTTTAAACAAAACATGGGACTTGGGTCCCACGAAGGTAATTTGTTCACCCATCCTTCACTATGACAGAATTTTCCACCGACCCAAGTTGACATAACAAACCATAGCATAGTTTTAAACCCAAAGGACTTGGCTCTGAAATCCAATCCACTTTTTTAACCCTTTACAACACATCTACTGGCTGCCACTTCAAACCACAACCTCAAAAGTCCATCTGGCAAACTGTCCTCCATATTCTTTCATCAGCTCAGGTTTCAGGTTTGGTTCCCCCCGCCCCCCCTTCTCATGTTCCTATATCAGAAAGGACAGGTCTAACCCTCCATCAACCTTTCAGAAGCAAAAGAGTCTCCACATAAGAGGTCAGGTAGAGGTTGCTCCCTTTCTCTGCACACTCTTCAAGGTAGATGACGGAAACTTGCCCTCACTCCATTTTGTTTTTCTTTTCTTTTTTAAATATGACATTACCAACACAACACACCAGCAGCAGCAGCAGCAGAGAGGTAAGGCTTGGACTACAATGACCTCATGAGTTTAGAAAAAGACAATATGAAGTGCTGACAAAGATGTGGAGCAACTGGAACACTCACGCATCACTGGTGGGGACAGAGCAGGAGCACTGCCCTGGGATGTGACTTACAAAACAAAGCCCAGTAACGTCAGAACAGTAAGCATACACTGAACATACCCGCAGCTGAACTCCGAGGCTCTGCCCAGGAAACAACTTCTTCACATAAAAACCTACATATGGCTGGGCACTGGTGTAATCCTAGCTATTCATGAGGGTGAGATCTGAGAATTGAGGTTCAAAGCCAGCACTGGAAGTGAATCTGTGGTTCAAAGTTGTAGAGCACTAGTCGAGCAAAAGAGCTCAGGGACGGTGAACAGGCCCTGAGTTCAAGTCCCACCACCACCACCACCACCAACAAAAAAACCTAGATACAAATGTTTTAGTACCTGTATTCATAATCAGTAGAAACTATGGGAGTATGGGATTCTGTTGTACACAGTATGTCCCAATGTGAGTGGACAACAGAGCAGGTGTCCAGCCAGCTGCAATAAGCAATGGTGCACACAGATGATCTCAAAGGATTCTGTATCTGAGTTGTAGAAATCAGTCTTAAAGGCTCCGTGCTGTATAATTGCATTTATTTTATTTACTTATTTTCATTTTTTTAAATGGGTCATGGGGCTTGAACTCTGGGCCTGGGCGCTGGCCCTGTGTTCTCCAACCCAAGGTTAGTGCTCTACCATTTGAGCCACAGTGCCACTTCTGGTTTTCTGAGTGGTTTAAAGGAGATAAGAGTTTCATGGCTTTCCTTCCGTGCTGGCTTTGAACTGTGATCCTCAGATCTCAGCCTCCTGAGTAGCTAGGATTACAGGTTTGAGCCACCAGTGCCCAGCTATAATTGCATTTATATGACACTGGATATGGCAAACTTTGAAGGTTCTTGGTGGGGACAGGGTGTGAATTCCCTACCTTCAATTGGAAAGAGACAATTGCAAACGCCCCTGTTTAGATTCTGAGTCACACGAGCCAACAGTCACAGGTAGTGCACCCTCGAGCAATCCTAGTGTGAGCTGAGTGTTTAGAAAACATTGAGGCATGATTGCTGGTCACATTAGGTGACAATCATAGGACAGCCATACAAGAAACTGTGTTTCAGTTATTTAGAGGTGAACAGTTACACTGTCTAGAATAAACTGGTTACATAAAGACAAAGATGCATCAATGAGATCATGAAATACATTTGACAGATATATGGAAGCTTACTGTTCTGTGTTCTGCTAGGTTTGCAGAAACTCTCCCTAGTGAAAAAGAAACCTCGGAACCTCGGTGAGGGGAGGCCGCTATGGGAGGCCGCGCTGCCTGGCACTTCTCTGCACCCTGGCGCAGCCCCAGCACACCTGCTGCTGGTTACCTTGCCTCGGTGTTCCTCGAGGAATACCACCATTCCCTTTCCGTCCATAGAATTCTCTCTGCTTCTGCCCGCGTGCGCCTGTGTTCACCCCCATAGAATTCTCTCTGCTTCTGCCCGCTGCGCCCGTGTTCACCCCCACGCAGAGGCGCACTGCCTCCTCCTCCGTCCGTCCTGCCGTGCCCCTTGCACACCTGCCACTCGCAGAGCGTGCAAACCCATAGCCTTCTCCCTGGGTCTTTTCTGTGAATCCTCTTGGGGTGAGGGAGTGTACCCACAGCTCACGCACAGGCACAGGGGCTCCAGGGGCAGCCGCTCCCATCTTTTAAGGATGCCTTGTCTGGAGCAGTTTTGCTGAAAAAACAGAGAGGCCTGACTCAAGAGAAAATTCTAGCCCAATGCTGGTGGCTTCCATGCTTGTAATCCTAGCTACTCAAGGAGGCTGAGATCTGAACACAGACCAAGGCTGGAAGCCAGCCCAGGCAGAAGTCTGTGAGACTCTTATCTCTGACTAACCTGCAACACACATACACACACCAACCATCACAAACACCAAACAAACAAACACGCCGGAAGTGGAAGTTGGGCTCAAGTGGTAGTGCCAGCTTTGAGTGGAAAAAGCCAAGCGAGAGCACGAGGTGCGGGGCTGAAGCTCCGGTTCTGGGACAAAAAAAAAGAATTCTGTTACCAAAATGCTGGGTGTCTAGACTGAGCTCCTCCCCAGGCCACGACGGACAGACAGCCCTCCCCACGGTCAGGACAGTCCTTCTCACGGTCAGACAGTCCTCCCCAGGCCATGACGGACAGTCCTCCCCACGGTCAGACAGTCCTCCCCACGGTCGGGACAGTCCTCCCCACGGACAGTCCTCCCCACAGTCAGAGAGTCCTCCCCACGGTCAGACAGTCCTCCCCACGGTCAGTCCTTCCCATGGTCAGAGAGTCCTTCCCACGGTCGGGACAGCGAGGGCCCGGTTCCTAACCAGCAAAAATAGCTCCAGACAGAACTGCACCGTGGAGCAGTGACGCTCACTGCAAGCCCCGTGCTTTCTGCTTCCGTTATTGGGGTTCGGGCTCAGGGCCTTCACCCCCAGACCTCACACGAGCTTTCGGGGGCAAAGTGCTCTGGTGGAGGCCTTTCTGGATATTATTCTGGGCGCAGACCCCTGCGGGCGGGGGTCCCGAGGGAGCGCGCTGGCGGGGGGGGGCACGCTGGCGGGGGGCACGCTGGCGGGGGGGCACGCTGGCGGGGGGGCACGCTGGCGGGGGGGCACGCTGGCGCGCTGGCGGGGGGCGCGCTGGCGGGGGGGGCGCGCTGGCGGGGGGGGGGCGCTGGCGGGGGGGGCGCGCTGGCGGGGGGGCGCGCTGGCACGCTGGCGGGGGGCGCGCTGGCGGGGGGGGCGCGCTGGCGGGGGGGGGCGCTGGCGGGGGGGCGCGCTGGCGGGGGGGCGCGCTGGCGGGGGGGGCGCGCTGGCGGGGGGGGCACGCTGGCGGGGGGCGCGCTGGCGGGGGGCGCACTGGCGGGGGGGCGCGCTGGCGGGGGGGCACGCTGGTGGGGGGGCACGCTGGCACGCTGGCGGGGGGGGCACGCTGGCGCGCTGGCGGGGGGGGGCGCGCTGGCGGGGGGGGCGCGCTGGCGGGGGGGGCGCGCTGGCGGGGGGGCGCGCTGGCGGGGGGGGCGCGCTGGCGGGGGGGGCGCGCTGGCGGGGGGGCGCGCTGGCGGGGGGGGCGCGCTGGCGGGGGGGCACGCTGGCGGGGGGGGCACGCTGGCGGGGGGGGCGCGCTGGCGGGGGGGCACGCTGGCGGGGGGGGGCGCTGGCGGGGGTGGCGCGCTGGCTGGGGGGCGCGCTGGCAGGGGGCGCGCTGGCGGGGGGGGGGCGCTGGCAGGGGGCGCGCTGGCGGGGGGGGGGCGCGCTGGCGGGGGGCACGCTGGCGGGGGGGGCGCGCTGGCAGGGGGCGCGCTGGCGGGGGGGGCGCGCTGGCGGGGGGGGCGCGCTGGCGGGGGGGGGCACGCTGGCAGGGGGGCGCGCTGGCGGGGGGGCACGCTGGCAGGGGGGCGCGCTGGCGGGGGGGCACGCTGGTGGGGTCGCGCGCTGGCGGGGGGGGGCGCTGGCGGGGTCGCGCGCTGGCTGGGGGGAGGCGCTGGCAGGGTCGCGCGCTGGCGGGGGGGCGCTGGCGGGGGGGCACGCTGGCAGGGGGGCGCGCTGGCGGGGGGGCACGCTGGCGGGGGGGGGCGCGCTGGCGGGGGGGCGCGCTGGCGGGGGGCGCGCTGGCGGGGGGGGCGCGCTGGCGGGAGGGGCGCGCTGGCGGGGGGGCGCTGGCGGGGTCGCGCGCTGGCGGGGGGGCGCTGGCGGGGTCGCGCGCTGGCGGGGGGCGCGCTGGAGGGGTCGCGCGCTGGCGGGGGGGCGCGCTGGAGGGGTCGCGCGCTGGCGGGGGGGGCGCGCTGGCGGGGTCGCGCGCTGGCGGGGTGGCGCGCTGGCGGGGGGGGGCGCTGGCGGGGTCGCGCGCTGGCGGGGGGGGGCGCTGGCGGGGTCGCGCGCTGGCTGGGGGGAGGCGCTGGCAGGGTCGCGCGCTGGCGGGGGGGCGCTGGCGGGGGGCGCGCTGGCGGGGTCGCGCGCTGGCGGGGTCGCGCGCTGGCGGGGGGGGAGGCGCTGGCGGGGGCGCGCTGGCGGGGGGGCGCGCTGGCGGGGGGTGGCGCTGGCGGGGGGGTGGCGCGCTGGCGGGGGGGGGGCGCTGGCGGGGTCGCGCGCTGGCGGGGGGGGGCGCTGGCGGGGGGGGGGGCGCTGGCGGGGGAGGGCGCTGGCCGGGGTCGCGCTGGCGGGGGGGGGGGGGCGCGCTGGCGGGGTCGCGCGCTGGCCGGGGTCGCGCGCTGGCGGGGGGGGGGGCGCGCTGGCGGGGGCGCGCGGGACGGCCACGTCATGGCGGCCAGCCCAGCCGATCCAGATACACCTGGGTTTTGAACGCGTGATGTCCTCCTGGGGTGCTTGGCCCAGAAATGACCTCCAAACTACAAGGGCCGCGCCGCTCCAGACTGGGCTCCGTGCCGAGCACCCGAGGCCGGCGCGCCGCGGACCCCGCGCGGGGCCGGGCCTGGCGGGCCGCAGCTCCCCCGCCGCCGCCGCGGTGCACGGGCGACCGCTCAGCACAGCGCGGGTCCGGGGCGGGCGGGGGCCCCGGCCGGCCTCCGCGGCCGCCTCCGGATCCCCGCGCCCCCGGCGGCTCCGCCCACCGCCGCGGCCGCCGGCGCGTCTTTCCAGGGCCGGCGCGCTCCCGCGGCGCGCGCTCCCGCGGCGGACGCGTGCCCCTGACCAAAGGGGGCCGGAGGGGCGCGCGCGGAGGCTCCATCGCCGCCCAAGCTCGGCCCGCAGCCCAACACCGACGCGCACCGCCCGCTCCGGACCCGCTGCCCCGGCCGTCCCCTCACCTGCAACCCGCGGGTGCCGCCGGGGCCGGCCACGTGATTCCTGGAGGAGCCGCTCTGCCCAGCTGGGCGCCTGGCGCCCCAGGCGGTCCTCGGCCGCCCCCGGCGGCGCCCCCTGCAGGCGGGACGCAGCGTCGGGTGCCTCAGGCGCTACAACACAACGGCGCCGCCTGCAGGCGGGGTGCGACATTGCAACCGCCGTCATGGCCCCCCCCCCCGCCCCTCCTACAGGTAGGACATGGAACAGCAAACCCAAAGGTGACCCTTGCAGGTCAGTTGCGGCACTACAGTAAACAGCGTCTCCTGTAGGCCACATGGGTTACTACAGCCTGAGGGCACCCTCCCCCCCTCCCCGCAGGTAGGGCACTAACAGCAGCCCCTGCGCCCCCTGCAGGCGGAGTGAGACACTGCACACCCCGCAGTGACACGCCCTGCCTGTCACCCCCTGCATGCGATGCGTGGCATTGCAGCCCGAAGGCGACCCCTGTGGGCGAGACGTGACATGGCAGCGCGATGGCGCCTCGGTGGGGCCGTGGCTCCGGTCCCATCCCGCCAGCGACCCGGTGCACACGCACCACCCGCACGGTCACCCGCGCAGACGCGAACAGCACCCACCCCACAGTCTGATCTCCCCACCCCGCCCAGCAGACAACTCGGCCCAGCGCCAGGACCGATCCTGAGCCCCGGGGCCGATTGCGAACCCCAAGAAGCGGAGGCATGAGAGCCCAAGACGCAGGGTCCTCTAGAGACTCCGTCATTTGGGGGAGGAGGACAGGACATGTGACGTTGGGGGCTGGATTTGAACCCTGATCCAAACTGACCAAGTAGGCTTGAGCCACCTGTTTGTCGCTTGAGTTTTACCTTCTAAATGCCTGGTAATGAAAAGAAAGCAAAGGTAAAAAGAGAAAGCTCCAATGCCAGTGTCGCGCAGACCCCTCTGTCTGTCTGTCCCCCGCGGCCCAGGGCTGTCTGCCCACAAGAGCAGCAGAACTGAGGAACAGCGCATGGCCGTCCAGAAATGACCTTTCCCAGGACAGGCCGAGGTCCGTCTTACTTCTCCTATGACCGAAACAGTTCGGCCTCCGTGCACCCGAAGTCCCTTGATCCAGCCTCGTGGCGAGGCCTTCGCCTCCCTTCCGGAGCAGGGGCCGGCCAGCCCGGTCCTGTGTGTGTATATTCCAAACACAGGGTTGGCGTTCAGTAATAGTTACTTCATCCAGTTCACTTTGGGGTCCTTTTCCATAATATGCAAATGAAGATGAAATCAAGGAAAGTAACACGTGGGAAACAGGAGTTAAGGATGTGTAAGTACACATTAGTGAATAGCTTGGCTAAAAGTAAACAGGGACTGTTTGCTTTAATCAATAGAAGCAAACAAAAAGCTGCCATAGGAAAAAGGAAAAACAAAGGAGCTCTCTCCCTCTGGCTGGCCGGGCTCTCTTTGCCCAACTGTTATTGTGCTCTGGATATTGAGCTAGAAAATATGAGTGCAAGACACATCCTGGGAACAACAAATTTGTGGAAAATGACTCCTTGGACCACAGAAGTATGTGCCAAGGGAAGTTATTCCAGGAAGAACACCTGTATTGAAAGGAACATCTGCTGGACCTCCTCTTCTGTGTGTAGGGATGCTCAAGGAAAACAGACATCTGTGTCATCAGTGACCCACATTTAGTAAGCCAAGTGGACTTCATTTCTCTGAGCCCAACAGGTAATGCCAAGACTGTAACGGCAAGAATGATAGAACATACCACGACAAAGGAGAACACGCATCCTTACCCAACTTTTAACCCAAATCCCACCCGCTTCTTTACCAGAAATACCTCTGAGGGCTGAACATTAGTGTGACTTATCGTCTTTGAGGTGTGCCCGCTCCCAGATCGGGGTGTGCACTGCACTTTCCTAAAGTTCTAAAAGTGTGTGTGTGTGTGTGTGTGTGTGTGTGAGAGAGAGAGAGAGAGAGAGAGACAGAGACAGAGACAGAGACAGAGACAGAGACAGAGACAGAGAGAAAGAGACTACATTGCAAACCTAGTATCTCAGGGTGGAGAAGAGGCCACCTCCCTTTTGGAGGCCTCTCTGGTCCTGATGAGAGGACTCTACAGTTTCAAGAGACTCCATTAATTAGGTGAACTTAGAAAATGTGTGTGTGAAATGGGCATAGTATGTGTTCTGAAAATCCCGGGATTCCTCCCTTCTGTTTCTCTTTTTGCTTTGTGGCACTGGGGTTTGAACTCTTCAGGCTTCTTCCTCTGCTGCCTCTCTACCCCCCGACCCAGGCCTTTTCCTGGTTGTTCTGGCTACAGGCCGTCCCATGGACTTTCTGCCTGAGCTACACTGGAACCTGTCTGCTGGATCTCAGCCTTTTGGGTGGCTGGGGTTAGAGGCATGAGCTGCTGGTGCCTTACTTCAAGTTCTGATGTTAAGCTTCAAGGGCTTCCTTCTGTCCATGAGCTTACTTGGAACAACTGGTCTCGCTGGCAAACAGTGCAGCAGATAAATTAATGAGAGGAGCAAGACGACCTTGCGAATCTAAGTCCACCCGCATTTTATCTGAAGTTAGTGTTAAGGTGATGCGGGCTGCTGTCGGGGTTTTGTTTTTTGTTTTTTTGAAGCAGGTATAGACCTTTTCTTCTCCCGAATGATCTGCGGAATCTTTCCAGAAAAGTCTATCAAGTTTTCTAAGCCGCCACACGGCTGGGAAGAGCTGGTTTCTTTTTGCCGGTCACTTGTGCATTCCGCAAAGACAGGATACACTGTGGGGCTCCTCCCTGGGCTTTGGTGAGTCATGGATGGGACTGGGAGTGTTTTTGGAAGCAACCTGGCCCGGTCCCCGCCAGGCCTCCCCCGGCCTCTGCCATGGCTGTGGACCCTGGTCAGCCGCCCTGTGCTGACCACCCACCCGCCCGCGCACATGGACCCCTCACGTCCCCACCACCGGGCCTTTGCACGTGCCGCTCTTCTGTACAGTCGGTTCCTGTGGCCCTGGCAGCATCCCCCTGGGCGCCTCTGCCTTCACAGTCTCTGTCTGCACCCTGCGTGCTGGGTGCATGGTGCGGGGGACTGAGCTCGGGGAGAAAAAAAAAAAAGATCCTAACTTCTAGAAGAAGTATTTTTCCCTTACTTTCAAAAACACAAGTGCTATTAAAAAAGAGACATTTCCTTAAAAAAAAAAAATCCAACCCAGCCTACAGTACATGTATTATCTGTCGAGCTAAGGCCTGAAGGAAGGTGAGCAGCCAGCCTCTATTCCTGAAGAGATCCATAAATCACTGCTATGGCTTGAGACCACTGAAGAAATGCTGGGAGCACAGCACATTCTTTTCTGAGGTGTTTCAATGACTACAAGTCACAGCCATGGATTTACAGCTCTACCCACACTGTGCTCCTAAGGGGGGGCAGAGAGTCCAACTTCCCTCTGCGCTCCTACAGAACGGACCCCCCAACCCGGGAAAGAGCCTTCGTGGTCACTCCAGACACTGAAGGGAAAGGGGATAAAAACTCCACTGTCGTGAACAACAGCCGTTAGGAAGCAATTGACATTGTCAAGGCAGTTTGTACAATACTTTTACTACATAAGAAATCATAGACATTGCATACGTCAACAGCATATAGGGGAAAACCAAACCAAACAGGTAGATACAATTATAGAACCAAATCCAACTGGGGGAAAAAAAACCAACTCAATTCTTAAAAATACCTCCAAGTCCCAAAATATGACACCTTCTGAGAGAAAATTTACCTCTCGCCTTTCCTGGATGGACAGCTGTGAGTAGTTCCATTTAGGAAAATGGGTGACAGATTCACAGTCAAAGAAAACACAACACACACAGATGAGTGTAGCAAGAGAAATGCCCATGCTCATCAGGGCATGGATGGAACATTCTATCAGTAGTGACAGTTTCGGGAGAATACCATATCACTGCCTATGTTATGAAATTGCAAGAGTAGAATGCATTCAAAAAAACTTACAAAAGTCTCTTTCCTCCCATGGAAGAAAAAGTAAAGAGATACACCAGATATCAAAAAAATTTCAATTTCTGGGGCTGGGAAGGTGATTCAGTGGTAGAGCACTTGCCTTGCATGCCTGAGGCCCTGGGTTCGATTCCTCAGCACCACATAAGCAAAAAGCAAAAAGCCGGAAGTAGTGCTGTGGTAGAGAGCTGAAGAGCTGAGGGACAGTGCCCAGGCCCAGAGTTCAGGCCCCATAACCGGACCCCCCCCCCCAAAAATTTTTTTTTTCAATTTTTGATTCAATTATCTGCCCTACTCAACACATAAAAATACAAATAAATATTTCCTTATAAACAGAGTTCCTGGTACACTGGTGTGAAAAGAGATTAAAAACCAAACATTTTACTCTTTCTTGTCAGTAAATAAATATGCCAATATACAGACACATTTGCTATTTACATAGGTTGTAGGCATCTGTCACCTCCTGGTCACAAAGCTCACATCCCAAATGCAGGTTTAAGGATAGTCAGAGTTACTCAAGATAATTTTTTTTCTCGTTTTCCATTTAGTTAAAAAAAGCTTTCATTTTTGGGATTTTAGAATTAATTTGAGTTGTCTGAAAAAATACCATTTTGATGCAAAAACCGTTATCAAGCATTCAAGAGTATATTGCTGGTGCTAAAATCTTTTTTGCATATCTTTGTTTTTATAAAAAAATAAGAGTAAAATAAATATGGCTGAGAATCTTAAACGGTTAAACATAACCACATAACCGATATGCTTCATGCATGCAGAAACTCAAAACACAAAAGAAAAAGATTAGACATCCTTCTTCTGCATTTGTTCTAGCTTTCTTCGTAGCAGACTGTAATTCTCCCTGGTGCCTGCGGCCGAGGGGTCAAGCTGCAAGGAGATTTCATAGTGTTTCTTGGCCGAGTGGAGATGTCCCCAGCGGTGATACAGCACAGCTGAAATGGCAGACAATGGATCTCACTGGAGGTGCTTCTGAGTAACTTGTACAAAGAACTGTGACAGGACCTTTACAAAGAGTTTTCATATATCATTGCTTAAAAACATATTGTCCGTACCAGTCCACTTTATTGTAGTCACATGCCCTGGGGGTTCCTGTACCTCATGCCCAGGGTTTCCTAATACTAGGGGAATACCTCCACCTTGGGCAATTTGTTACAGAAGGGAGTAAAAGCAAGAGTGCATCGAAGTCTCAGGGCTAGGCAGGCAGGCAAGCGGGTGGGGCTTTGGGTTCTGCTATGAGAGAGCTCTGGCTACGCAGAAGTCTGGCCTTTCACCCTATTTCTAAAGAAAAGGAGCCAGCTTTTTATTTTAAATAAAGACTTCCCTATGCTCTATCTTCTGGCACAGTAATAGCTTGTGTGTTGCCAGTTGGGAATAATGGTTCTAACAAGATCTGACCATAGCATGATGGTTAAAACAAACGTAATTTCTTGTATGGTAAGCCTGATGGACACAAAGATTTTGTAAGAAAACTGCGTATCTGGACTGGAGAACAAATATGGATGCTTTCGTTGAATTTTGTGATGAGGGTTTCTGGGTGAATGGTGAAAAATGTTGGGCAAGCCAGAAAGCAGAGAGAGGAGGACTGAAGGCTGGGAACCAGCCCGGGCCCCAGAGTAAAACCTTATGTTAAAAACAAACTAGGGGGAAAAAAAAGTACCAGGGCTCAGATGACAGAGCACTTGCCTAGAAAAAATAAAGCCAGGGCAATATTGTAGTTACTAGCGAGTTAGATTTACAGAATTCAGAGGATCCTAATTCTGAAGTTATGAGTGAAAGAAAGGAACTCTGGGGAACACAATGACAAATGTGCCTTTCACCTCCGGATTAGTAAGCCAGGGCTGCATAAGAAAGAGACAGCTCTGGAAGTAAGGAGCAGGAGATTGATGATAAACTTGCAAAGTACCTCTCAGCTTAACATCACTGGGTCTGAGTTCTGACACATTCAGGGGGTGGGGCTGGAGCTGTCTCGCTCAGGAAATGACAGTGTGTAAACGTAACTATTGTCTCACCGTCTTCCAGGTGTCAAGAACACAACCACATTCTATAACTGGGTAACACAGGAGAACTCAGTGTCGTTTCTAGGCTTCCTCTCCCCACACTGAAGGCACACAAGCGTGCCCACTTCCTTCCGGTGACACACAGCCCATGACAGTCACATGGAAAACTTTCCTTACCCAAATTACCATGGTAACTCGCAGTGTTGGGATTTGCCTTGATTGCCTTGAGGAACAGAGCTTCAGATTCCTAAAAGAGACAAAGAGACGTATATGACAGGAAGAACATGAACAAGAAGCAAAAGCGATGGTTGTACGAGGCCTGCGCCTTTCCTGCGCTCCACATTCTTGTTTTTGGGTCACTGAACTCTTGTCTGCTGGAGGGTTGGACATGTGCACTGGCCACTAGGGAGGGCTGGACACCCGCACTGACCACTGGGGAGGGCTGGACACGCATGCTGGCCACCAGGGCAGGCTGGACACGTGCACTAGCCACCAGGAAGGGCTGGAAACGCGTGGCTGGGCCTACACCCCAGGACGGAGCAAGTGGAGCACAGGGTGTGGGGGATGGGAAGAGGGAGCTGGGGTTGGGCCGGTGCCTTCAGCCTTGGCCTCCATGACCTGGGGCAGCAGCTGGGGCCGATGCAACCCCATGCACAGGGCTTTGCAGAGGTGGCCTCTGCCAGGCCTGTGGTGTAGACCACCACCGTCTGCAGCGTCCAAATGATCCTTGTTTTGTTTTTGTCGGTCGGGAGGGCCTGAGCCTGAACTCTGGGCTTGGGAGCTGTCCCTCAGCTCTTCAGCTCAAGGCGAGCACTCTATCACTTGAGCCACAGCGCCACTTCCGGTTTTCTGGTGGTTTATTGGAGATAAGAGTCTCACACACTTTCCTGCCTGGACTGGCTTTGAACTGTGATTCTCAGATCTCAGCCTCCTGAGCAGGTAGGATTATGGGCATGAGCCACAGGCCCCAAATGATTCTTGACACTTCCATTATGCATTGATCTGACCATCCCCTGCCCATGGCCACCGTCCTTGGGTGGGTGAGAGTGGAGGAATGGAGTGGGAGGATGTGATGCACACCTTGGGTTGTGAGGGTGGAAGCAGAAAGGTCTGGGTGGGGAAACAAAGAGTTTAGGGGAGTGAGCAGGTTTGGGGGTTGAGAGGGCCTGGGGGTGAGCGAGTGTGGGCAGGACATAGTAGTGTGGCCCCCCAAGTGTGATGCCTGCCTGCACAGGGGGGCCTTTTCTGCACATGCATTTTCCACCTACAGGAAGTTTAGGTAATACTTTGTTTTGTGAAGTGTCTTAGACACATGTGACATGTCGGACCAGGCCCCCTGAGTGGGTCTCGGCCCCGGCCGCTGACGTGCGTCTCCGTAACTCTTCTCTACATCACCTTTACGAGAGAATTAAAACACCAGCTTAAAAAGCCAAACCTGTTTTACAATTAATGGTTTAAAATCACTCTACTAAATTTTTTCTTCAAAACTTTCTAGAATAAATGTTCAGGAATAAATTGTGTTTTATAAAAATTTGAAAAAAAAAATCCACCCCGCACAGAGAGGGGAGCTGACTGCACGCTGACTCATGGACTGTTTTCTGTCCCGTCAGAGGAAGAAGCCACGCTGTGGAGTGGAAGCCGGGCAAGTCCTGGGTTCTGCTGTGTCATAGAACGTGGTGTGGGAGAAAAGTCAGTACCTGATTCTAGAAGCTGCACCCTGAAGCAAGGGAGACCCGACTGGCATGGGCCACCGTGGCGCGAGGGTCTTTAGGAAGAAACCCCCAAAACTTCCCTCAGCTCAGGGAGATCCAAATAAAATAACACTGAGCGCTTCCAAAAGCCATCTCTGGAGCTAAAGCAAAAAAATGCTAAAAATGTACAGGGAAGTTACTAAATTCCCTGACAATCTGTTTTAAACAGGCACAAACATATGCCATGTCTTTCTCTCACATAGAATTACACCAACAAAGACTTATGAACAGAGAGACGGGACATCCGTGATGGTATTGATCACTTACTCCCTTAGGCCTTGGGTCTGACCTGCAACCTCAGAGTGATCAAAATGACACATTGCTGTCATTGTGAAATTGTTATTGGGAACACTAAAGTTTGATTTTGGTAATTTCACTTATTACAGTATTATTCACTATATGAATTGCTTATTAAAATACCCATGACTATTTTAATTATGAATTAAAATATTAGCTCTTGAGCCTAAAATAAAATAGCTCTCCCTGTTGCAGCACAAGAACCGTGTCTGACATAACACTTCCTGTACCATCTGGGTAGGGTGACCCAGAGCTGGCAAGAAATGTGCACCCCTCATCTGATCCAAGCCCTAGGGCCATCCCTCCTTGAAGGAATGCAACAGTTTCCTTGGTCATTCCCAAGTGTAGCAGTGTGAGGACACTGGCCGAAGGACCGGGTTAGGCCCCTCCCACTCCACACCAGACTGGAAACCCTGGTGGAGCAGATTTCACACCCCGTGGTTTGTGCCGGGTGGCTTTGCTGATGATCTCAAGAGGAGAAAAAACTCAGAGGAAGCAGTGAGAACCATCCACAAATCACCCAAAGCAGGGAATTTCCTAAATGCCCAAAGCAGCACCCTGCAAATGGCACAATGAGTCCCCTCCCCGCAGGAGAGCCGCTGGGCACAGCACCCTGGGAGTAGACACCACAGACTGTGTGCCCACCCCACCCGCTTCTCTCCCCACTCTGCATGTGAACAAGGCTGAGTTCTGATGAGAAAATGACACTTTTCTCACGTGAGACAGTACACATGCATCTTTTGGGCAACGTCTCTGGAGAGCACGCTGGCCAGTGCCCTAGCACTACTGCCCTGATTCTGGCCCAATTCTGAATTCAACTGGGGAGAAGGAACGCTGATGGCTCCCGTCAGCCTGGAGTCCACGCACCTTGTATTTCTGGGATTTCCCCAGCACGTTTGCCAAGGAGAACATAAGAGCATGATCGTTAGGTATTAATTCCAGGGCCTCTCTTCCAACAGCTTCTGCTTGAGCTAAATTACCTAGGAGGAAAAAAAATAAGGAGAAAAATGTTCGTGTTATACTTGTGTTTTTTTTTTCTTTTTCTATAATTAACAGGGCTCACATGCATTATGATTAGGAATAAACTACTTAAGAAAAATCCATGTAAAATGTGTGAAACCTTGCGTGGTAGAATCGCTGCAAGTCAGCGCAATTCTGACACAATATACAAACAACTTTTGATTAAATTCAGTAAAACCACATGAAACCAAGTTTTCATTTTCTCCAGACTCCAGTTATCCTCAAACAGAAGAAAACAAGTCTGCAAAATAACAGGAGCACAGTAATACTAATTTCTGAATGTTTTTCATGTGGAAGTACATGTTCTGTATGTTTCTTAGAAATAATTATCTTTTCCTACACTGTTTAGATAGCTTGTTAGCTTTAAATTCTGCCAAATCAACTCCATTTTTTTTTTTTGAAACAGTACTAGGGCTTGAACTCAGGGCCTGGGCAAGTCTCTTTTTTTAAATCAAGGCTGGTGCTCTACCATTTGAACCACATCTCCATTTCTGGCTTTTTTTGGCAGGTAACTGGAGATGAGTCTTACAGACTTTACGCAAGGCTGGCTTTGAACTGTGATCCTCAGATCTCAGCCTCCTAGGGAGCAATGATTACTGGCATGGACCACTGCACCTAGCCCATCATTTCTTAAAGGATGTCTGGCTTTTTTCTTTAAATGAGGGTAGTGTAGTACTTGGGATGTATTTCAGTGGTAGAGCATTTGCCTAGTAAGTGCAAGGCCCTGGCACTGATTGATCACCAGCACCATAAAGAAAAACCAAGAAGAGCAGAACAACTCCTTCTTTGTTGGCTCTAGCTCACTGTGGGCTAAGAAATGTGATCTCAAGTCATTAGCACCGTATCTCAAATTAGCATAGACTTGAGGGTGTCACCTGCCAGGAGTCCTTGCTCTTGGGAGCGGGGACCTGCTCCATTTATTCCAGAAACCCAGAAGCTGGTCTGGCCTCTGGATCTGCACAGAGGTATGGCTGGATGGCAGCTTCAGCATACATAAATGTAGCAGTTACATACTTTTTTCCATGATGTGATGCCAATATTAAGTAGAATTTCATTTTCCTTCAAGTTCATATTCCTTTATATCAAAGGAAATGATTGAAGGGGCATTTTGTAATACAAGTATTTAACCTTATCTTTTTTAATCTGGGGTGAGGGGGAGGGTACCCTAAGCTAGAGTTCCTGCATAGACAGAGCTGTGCTGTGAGCCGGGTCCTCCGCTCCAACCTCTTACTGCACGCACCTGTGTTGTCCAGGAGGATGATCATGTTGTTCCAGGCCAGGCTGTGCTCTGGCTTCAGCACGGTTGCATTTCTCCATGCATTCAGAGCGTCTGCGTGACGGTTCAGATCAGCATACTGAAAACAAACGCCCCAAATCAATATTCCAGTTCTCCTGCTCTTCTTCTGAGACCACCAATGAACTCAACACAACACCCCAAACACACAAAACAACTACCTCAACTCCATGAAGCTTCTGATTTTTCCTTATCAACCAATTTACTTTTGAAAACAACCCCAATGAAGTGGGTATTGTTTGCCTCATTTCAGAAATGGAGCAACTAAGGGCACAGAGAAATTAACCATTTTCTCAGAGCCACAAATTTAGAAAGTGAAGATCAAGGATTAGAATCAGGTGGTCTGCCAGTGCCATGGTAGTTTCTTTTTTCATTTTAAAAGGTTATTTAATTAATTTTTTAATTGTAAAGGTGATGTACAGAGTTATATAAATAATGAGGTGGTTTCACACCTGAAGGGGTCCTAGTGACCTAGGAGGCTGAGATGTGAGGATCAAGGTTCAAAGTCAGCCTAAGCAGGAAAGACCTACTCTTATCTCCAGCAAAAAGCCAGAAAGTGAAGCTTGGCCAAGTGGTAGATCACCAGCCTTGAATAAAAAAGCTTACGGGCATTGTCTAGCCCCATTAACCCTTCCTCCTCCCTCCACAAAACAAAAATCCCAATAACAACAACAATAACAAACCGCTGCTCACTATTCTTTTTCTAGAGAAACTCCATAAAGTCCATTTTCCATTAAGTATTATTTAGAATAGTAAACAAGAATTTTATGTGTCCAAGTCACCTAGTAAAGAATGAAGAAGCGTGTAGGAGTCCCCTCCTGTCACACCTAAACCTAATATAAAAATACAAGAACATAGGGCATACTTTTGTAAGTTAACTCCTTGGAATAGACTCGTATGGTCATGCAAAACCTGCTGGCCATCTGGAACCTACCTGCCTCCCTCAGGAAGGAATCATTTGTTGCTTTCTTTTAATAGGAATTTTCATTGAACCTCAATAATACCAATTATCTGCCTCTCAGTTAGCATTAGTCACTGAAAACCACAGAGGAAGAGAATGATGCTCTCTAGCACGTGAGCCCTCGACTGTACAGAACTGAGTTCAAATAATGACAACGAACAGAGCTTAAGGTGATTTCATTCATTCATTAAGGTGCCTCATTCATTATAGAATGAAAGCCTTTTGATTTGCTCTATGATGCACAGAAAATTGGTGACAAACTTTTACAAGAAAAAGCAAGGCTTCATGAACCATGGAAACATTTATAAATATCCATTTGTCAGAATTTCCCACAAGTCAGACAATGAGGTTCTAAGATTTCACTCTTTAAAATCATTAGGAAATAATAAAAAAAGTTCAAAATATTTGAACTTGTATATATTACATATTTATATATATTATAATAATTTGGGATGCTTAATGAATCATCTCTTGCTATTGGATGTCTCAGCATTAGGCATGTGAATCATTTGAACAAATTCATGTTGACACCTAGGACAATCAACATAACCACCAGACAGAACAATGGTGATCTAGCAAGAACTACCAGGCTGGAAGTAGAAGGGTAGGATATAGATATTCACAATTAGTCCTTTATCCATTCTTCTACACTCTGCTCTTGAATGCTGGAGCTGAGGATCTGCAAACTATATATATTTTCCAGGCACCGGGACCATTTGGCTCCTTGTTAAGTTTCTGCCAATAGGTGTTACAAACATCAGAGGGGCAGTTCTCTCCCCCAATTCTAAATTTCTCCTCCTTTCCCCTGGCTGCCTTGGAAGTGGCTATGTCTGCCTCCTGATCCAAAGGCAGAAACAGAGAACTGTCCTTTGTGACTTCAGTAGCAGCTTCTGATGGGTTCTTCCTTTTTTCTTTTTTTTGTGTGTGTCAGTCATGGGGCTTGAACTCTGGGCTTGGGCGCTATCCCTCACTCAAGGCAAACACTCCACCGCTTGAGCCACAGCGCCACTTCTGGTTTTCTAGTGGTTTATTGGAGATAAGGGTCTCATGGAGTTTCCTGCCTGGGCTGGCTTTGAACCATGATCCTCAGATTTCAGCTTCCTGAGTAGTTAGGATTACAGCCACCAGCACCCGGCTTTGAGTTCTACCATTCTGATAGCCCCCTTTTATCCCATTTATTCCCCCAAACCTACCTTTTCTTATCCATCTCTGAACTAATATTACCTTTCCATTTCCTTCTTTCAACTATCTAATGATTGCCTGGCCGATGCTGTGTTAAACCTTCTGTACTTGGAATATTTTGTGTTCTCTTCTTGTGAGCACGTCCTGATACAACCAGCCCCTGCATAGCGAACTGTCTCCTGCATTACCTCAGATCCCTATTATAAAGCTCTCTAGAATGAGCAATAGACCCCAAAGAATCCAGCTTTTCCTAATTTCCTATTCCACAAGAGAACTGAATTATTCCCTTCTTATCATGATCCAGAAATCAAAACAAAACTCTCTCGCCTGTTACAAAAAAAAATCAGACTTCTAACAAATACACCTTGAAGTTATTAAGTTCCCCTTATTTGCCAATATATAAATGGATGGGTTGAGCTGTTAAAGATTAAAGTCTTAATGCTTTTAAGCTGTCAAGTGGGCAAAAGCTGGACAATTAAACCACAGTGGAGAGTAAAAACCTTAAGCGAGCAGGACGGTGAGTGGAAGCCATGGCAGGAATGCCATTTCAGGGCAGTGCAATTAGTAAACATCCCGAGGTCTCCATCACTTCCATGCTACAGATGATCTTCAGTGAAAGTGTAATGAATCCCAGCACCAGGGCACCCGATAAGAGCCGGAAGTTTACATTCTGTGCTCCTTGAAGTTTACATCCTGTGCTCCTTTCTTTGGCTGTAACTCTTATAATAAGAGGCTCATTTAGCATAGATTCTCTATTTTCAAGAACCCAGGAACTGCTGTGACAGGCAGCTTACTAGCAAAGGCTGAGGCGGTGCTTTGAAGCAGAAGGCTACAGATCGACTCACTCACTCTGCAAACAGTAACTTGAAAGCAGTTACATCCAGATGGAAAAAAAATTAGGAATAAAAGAAGAACTCACAGGGACATTGACCCTAATATCTGTCGCTCACTAGTTTAATAGACACTAAATAGAAACAGCAGCATGCAGCATCAGCACAGCTATTCAGTTAACACATACGCCCCTCTCCTCCACTCAGTGCTCCCACTTACTTAACTTCATGAGATCATAGGCATAAAATTCTGAGATGCAAAAGAAAACAGAAATGCATACAAGGCCCAGTGGCTCTAAAGAAAGCTGAAGTGCAATGAATGGAATATTATCCACCCATCTCCCTGTTCAAACCTCTCACTGTTTCCTGGGGTCGGTCACCTTGCTACCATCCTGATAAAGCATAGGAAGTCTGGAAGGGAACAACAATAAACACCAAGGAGCTGCAGACAGGTGCAGCACTGTATCTCTGTACACTGTGCCAAGCACCCTGTTCCACTACCACCCTGCAGTAAGGGATGTTGACAAGAGACTACTTAGTGGTGCAGTAGCTAACGTCCCCAGAACTGAGCTCAGCAGGGACTCCCCACTTCTACAGGTGAGCCAGAGGCCTCATTTGCATCTCATTGCACCTGCAGCTTCCTGCATGCACCTCCCCTCAAATCGGCCTCTTAGCTTTGAGGACACCTTATGAGGTAAATCATTCTCAATTCCCCAGTTCTTTTAAATGCCTGCCAATTTCTTGGGAAACTCCACAGTTAGGAATGTATTCTTAGCATAATCATTAAATCAAGTCCATTAAAGTGCCTAAGACTGGAGGTGTGTGTGTGTGGGGAGTAGAGGCACTTGATCTAATTAATTGTTTTATGATTACTTCTGTTGATTCAGATTTTGCTGAAACAAATCTATTCTGTTGAAGCCTCCTCTGTGGGTCCATTCCCAAATTGTTTCTTCAGTGAGACCAACCACTTCCCATTTATCTCTTCTGACAATCTTGCGATTGGTGGCCAGGAGAAAATAACTGTTCTCTCCGTCCCCCATTTAGTAATCACAGAGATGGTATCTTCCTATAGTACTCACAACTAAAACATGTTCTGTATTTTTTATTTTTTATTTTTTTTTGGGTCCAGTCATGGGGCCTGAACTCTGGGCCTGGGCACTGTCCCTCAGCTCTTCAGCTCAAAGCTAGCGCTCTACCACTTGAGCCACAGCGCCACTTTCGGCTTTTTTCTTTTTGCTTATATGGTGCTGAGGAATCGAACCCAGGGCCTCAGGCATGCAAGGCACGCGCTCTACCACTGAGCCACCTTCCTAGCCCATGTTCTGTATTTTTTAAAATGACATGAAAGTCACTTTACTTTAAAATCTTTAAACAAAGTATTATGCCCCCTTAAGTGGCTTTGGGCAAAGTCAGTCTTCATCATTCATTAACATGTGTCTCTTCTGTCATCTTGTTTCCTTCATTCATAAAATTCTATTTCCACAACTCACAAAATCATGACAACTATGCCCACAAACACTGATATTAAGAGCAGAGATATTCAAAGCTGGGTGCTGGTGGCTCATGCCTATAATCTTAACTACCCAGGGGGCTAAGATCTAGGATCACAGTTCAAAGCCAGCCTAGATCAAAAATTCCACGAGACTCTTATTCCCAAAAAAGCACCCCCAAACAACAAACAAAAATATGGAAGTGGAGCTGTAGCTCAAGTGTAGAGGCCTAGCTAGTCTTGAACAAAAAAGCTCAGGGACAGAGCCCCGGCTTTGAGTTCAAGCCCCAGGACCAACACAGAAAAAAAAAAAAAAAAAGAAAGGAAAGACATTCCATCATCACATCATGGTGAGAGAGGAACCTGGTCTTTCACAGACTTGAAGCAGCTAAAGCTTTCCAGGTTGGCCTCACCTCACAGACTGTTTACCTCTGATGTGATCTTCTTCCTTCCTTCCTGTTAGTATCTAGACAGGAATGCTTCCCAGATGCATAACCAGAAACAGTGCATTTATTACTATTTAAAAAAACAATAGATTTTCTGATGCTTCTGATTCTTAAATCTGATATGGGGTAGGTTTATATGATACTATACAACAACATATGGTTTTGATAATACATTTCAAATGAGGATAGAAAGACTATTTTTTTTTTTTTTAGAACACTAGGATTTTATTCTACTTCTGAGGCCGAGTTAAGTCTGGAAAGTTCTATATAAATTTATCTTAAAAGCCATGCTGATGAGACATATAAGACACTATGTTGAAAATGAACTTTACAACTTCGGGGTGGGGGAAGGAGTTGGGGAGGGAAGGGATGGTAGGGGAAAACCAAAGGAGGGGGTAACAATGTTCTATAGGAAATATACCCATTACCTTACTTCTATAACTATAACCCTCTGCACAGTATCTTTACAAAAAAAAAAAAAAGCCATACTAACTTGGGCCAGTGGCTCACTCCTATCATCTTGGCTATTCAGGAGGCTGAAATTGGGAGGATCTCAGTTTGATGTCAGCCTGAGGAGAAAAGCCCACAAGATGCCATCTCCAAAATAATTAGCAAAAGCTGGTTGGAGGTGTGGCTCAAGTGGTAGCAGGTCAGCTGAGCAACCAAGCTGGGTGAGTCAGAGGCCTTGAGTTCAATCCCCAGTACTCAGGCTGGTATGATTTAAGGAGTAGAATGCCCACCTACAAAACAAGCCAAAGCAGTGAGGGATTCCAACTTCAAGTCCTAAGACTGACCAAAAAAAAGAGAAAAGCAATGCAATATTATTTTGCATCTATTCTAGTATGACTTACATGAACTGAAAGTTTTTCCTTTAATAATTTCATCTAATAAATCTACGTATATTAGGGACATAGATAATGATTTCTTGAAACCAAACTGAAGAGTTGTCTGCGGAGAAAATACAGTTATTCCTGTTTAAAGAACTTTGCCATTTGTGCTTCTTATTTTCTTTGTTAAGAAAACTGAGAGCAACCAGATCATTATAGATATTCCATCAATGGCCCCAAATATAACGCTATTGTGGATGCATTATTCTCTTTCTAGCATGTAAAGGCAAAGCCCCTTTAAATGCCCTGACTTCCAACATGGTCCTTTTCAGGAAAAATGTGCCTACAGAGGAAAAGATTCAGACCTCATATTCTCAGTTACTATTCAACCTGTGCTTTAAAAACGAGAAACTAACATTTATCAGGAAGTTAGCCCTGGGAGTACTGTTTACCAGGGCAGAAAAGATTTAAAACATTTTAATTTATTCCTTAGTTTAACCTATTGCCTTGGTGATCTCGTAAGCCTGACTAATTCAATTTGGATTGCTCACTAATTAGAGCTTCAACACTACACACAAAGAAACCAAATCGCTACCTTCAAATGAGATAAATATATGTGAAAGAACTTTATAAAATGGAGTGTGCTGGTTAATGGTTAAATTTTAAGACTGTCATTTTATTTCACCCAGCCTTTCCTTCAGCAGGCCCAGGGTACCTATCCTTACCAGCCGCCCAAGGTTGTAGTAACAATCTGGGTATTTCCTCCTGTGCTTAATTGCTGTCCGGTAACTTTGCTCTGCAGCCTCAAACCGTTTGAGGCTGTTCTGCACGATGCCTAAGTTCATCCAGGCAGCAGCGAAGTCTGGCCTAGAAGCATGTTTCAAAAAGAAAAGAAAAAGAAAGGGTTAGATAGTGCTGAACACAGGCGCTCACTTCTTTGTCCTTGCCATTAGTATAAAAACAAGGCTTACTGAATTTGGACAGCCAAAGACAGCAGCTCTTCAGCTTCCTGTAGTTCATTCCTTTCTTTCAAGATATTTCCAAGATTATTCATAGCATGAACATACTTGGGATTTAACCTGGAAATGGAGAGAGAAACCAAGTTGGCTGTTAATCTCAGGAACTGACAAAGATATCTCAAACTGGGGGTCTTTAAAGGGACAGGTTTGGAATCCTAGAAAATGAAAATAATACACACACCCAAGTGGCATTTCTTCTGTTAGAACATGCACAGTACCTTACTGCTTCCCGGTAATATATGATGGCTGCTGTCTGGTTGCCTTTATCAGCCAGGTTTTTGCCAATGTTGTAGTGAACCTGAAAATATAGATGACAGTTTTGCCACTGACACATAAAACTTCCATGTTCAGAGACCCAACACCAATCACACCTTCTAATGGAAGACAAATGGGAAAGGAATTAAAAAAAATCACCCATCAGAACTTTTGCTAAAACCACATAGGACTTTAGCAAGCCTAGGGCTTGCATGTATTTGAACACCCCACCTGTAAGAAAAGAGTGCACACAGGAAGACATCACTAAAGTATGACGGGAGAAGACATAATAATAGAACCCATCAGAGAAAACTGGAAAATCATGAAACTAGGCTGTTTTTTTTTTTTTTATTACTAAGCCTTAAATTCCCCTCCTACACACTCCATTAGAGTCACACTCACATGATTGTGAGAGGAACAAACAACTGTTCTGTCTGCCCCCTTTTCCCAACAATGGTCTTTACCTGTATGACATCTTTCTCTGATGGAATTGCAAGCATTTTGCTTTACACCCTTTGTGGGAGGGATGTTGATGTCCCTCCAACATTCTTATGTTCAAATCCTAGCTTCTAATAATGTGTGGAGTCTTTGTGGTGTGATCAGCTCATGAGGGTGATGTTAGTGCTCTGGAAAGTCCTCCCTCCTTCCTTCTGCAGTGTGAGAACACAGTGAAAAGACAGCCATCCCCAAGGCTGGAAGAGGGTCTTCACCAGACACCACATTCCAGCTGCCTAAGTCTTCAGGTAATGGTAGATGGATGGTGACTGCCAGCAGCTCGGAGCCTGATGGGAGCAAAAGCCCAACAAATCCCTGCCTTATGGTGTCCCTGGGCACCTGAGACTCTGGGGGAAATGTGTCTAGCAATGGCAGCTTGGCCTTATGTAGTCTGGGATTATATTCTAAGGGACAGACTTTCTGGATAAGATTTGAAGGTGCTCCAAGGCAGGCTAATGGTAGAGGGTTGTTGTGTGTTATGGATCCAAAACAATGTCTCTCAAAGCTCACAAACTGAGGCCCCAGTAGCTCATAATGCAACTGTTGTATTATGAGGGTCTTCCAAGTGATAATTAAGGTAAGATGAAGTCACATGAGTAGACCTCAATTCAATCTCACAGGTGTCCTTTTTTTTTTTTTCTTGCCAGTTCTGGGGCTTAAACTCTGGGCCTGGGCACTGTCCCTGAGCTCCTTTTTGCTCAAGGCTAGTGCTTTACCACTTGCCTAGCAGCTTTTTCTGTGATTAATTAGAGGTAAGCGTCTCAAGGACTTTCCTGCCTTGGCTAGCTTCAAACCCAATCCTCAGATCTTAGCCTTCTGAGTAGCTAGGATTACAGGTGTGTTCTGCTGGAGCCCAGCACTGGGCTTGTTAGACACACTGAGAGAAGTCAGGGATTCCTATGGCAAAGACCACATAAGGACACAGGGAGATGTCATGTACATACACCAAAGGAAGGGGTCTCAGCAGAAACAGCCTGTGACATTGGACTTCCAGCCTCCAGAAATATGAAGAACAGCCTTCTGTTATTTAAGCCACACAATCTGGCATTTTGGCATGGCAGTCAGAGTAAACGAATAAATACCCTGAAACACAGCAAATGCCACATTCAAGGAATTTTTTTTGGTGTGTCATTCATGGAGCCTGAACTCAGGGCCTGGGTGCTGTGCTTGAGCTCTTTTGCTCAAGGCTAACACTCTACCACTTTGAGCCATAGCATCACTTCTAGTATTCTGGTGGTTAACAGGAGCTAAGAGTCTCAACAGCCTTTCCTGCCTGGGCTGGCTTTGAACCACGGCCCTCGAATCTCAGCCTCCTGAGTAGCTACGTTTACAGGTGTGAGCCACCAGTGCCTGGTGCTAGGAATGTTTAACCTGAACACTGTACAGAAATCACCTCTGAAAATAGAACCACATCCTGTATGACAATTACACCCTACAGCACTAGCTCTTCCTCAGATGTGCTTGTCTTTCTGGAATGGTAAGCACATAAACAGGTCCTTTCACCATGACCATTTTAAAGTACTTACCTAATCTGATGAAAGAAATCACAAGCAGAGACATCGCAGGCGATGTCAATGTGTACTCACTCCTGCATACCACACAGTATAATTTAAACTTCCTGGATCATAGTATTGTCCCCTCATATGCATTGTCACCCTTAAATTATAGGCTGGTGGCAGCTCAGTGAATGCCAGAGGGTATATTGTGTAAAGTGTGTTATAAATGGCTTGACTTTGTGCTTCCCTCCAACCCCAGATTGGAAGTGTGACTTTCTTCCCATCCCATGCACAAAATAATTCAAGGCTGGAGAATGCCACCTTCAAGGGAAGCCCGCGCGGTGCCCAGAACACAAACACAGCTTCTACTCCATGTGAACATGACTCCAGCTGCCTCTGCCCCCAAGCCCCTGCTGTTTTCCTTTGTGCTTGGCGAATTCTGCTTTCTCCATAAAAAGCTCACAGAGTTCAACTGCCCTCTGCAGCACAGGCAGTGTTCTGTTAGACACTCAGTTAGAACACCGGCTGGAAGCCCAGGGGAGGCCCTCTGGAAATCTGACTATAGTATTTACGTGAAATGAGATAAAAAATTTAACCCAGCCCTGGAAGACCATCCATAAGTACGAGCTAGTAAACAGCCTCACCCCATGGACTGGGAGAGGGGATTCTGTGAACAGGAAGCAGTTGTCTAGGTTGTGAAAGACAACAAAGGAGGAACCTGCCCCAATGAGGTTACTTGAATCGGTGTTTATAGAATGAGTGGTTTTTGTTTCGATGGTATATGTGAAAGAGTGAAAAAGCCTGCTTTTTCAACTTTCCCTCCAGCCTCTGTATTTCATATGTCAAGGCTCAAAAATCAGATGAAAACCACCATCTTGACTGAGTAATGAATACATGCAAAGAAACACATGAAAATCTTCTAAGTATTCATGGTGGTATATGACCTTTCTTATTCAGAGTTGAAATGTAATATTCTGATTTCCACCCATCAATTCTGGTAGAATTCTATCAGAGCTGATAATATATAAACCATTTTTAAGCGTTGAAAATGAAAAAATGATTGCAAATTTACTCAGACTCATAGAAGTCTCAATTTCTATTTAGCCCAATTCAATAATAACTGAGGTTAAGTGATTGCCACATGCAAAGCTTTGTAGGTAATTTCAATGAAAGTCAGGGACCAGCAAGTACCTACATTGATATTGTAAGCTTCAAAAAAAAAAAAAAAAAAAAAAAGGATTTTAGTCTCAGTTTGTAAATTTGGGCCTAAATTAAACCCAAGTGCCAACTGCTTAACTGAATGTCCATGCATGTCAAGAGGAAACAAGTATAAGAAAGTAAGTTCTAGCTAGGATATGGAAACAACCCAGATGCCCCACCACAGATGAATGGATCAAAAAACTGTGGTATCTATACATAATGGAATATTATGCAGCCATTAGAAATGACAAAATAATGGCATTTGCAGGGAAATAGATGGAGCTAGAAGAAATCATGTTGAGTGAGGTAAGGAGCAAAGAGACAAACAGTACATGGTCTCCTTGATAAGGGGATGTTAAATCCAAAATGTGACGTGATACGACAAAATTAACAGGACTTAATAAACAAAGAACTTCCACTTACCTGGTCAAACCGCTACTAAATAACCCCATGCTGCTGATCACATGTATGGTATATATGTGTACACTGTTATATGTTATATAGACTGTGATAGACAATTTGCTCCAGCAAAGTTAGAATGAGTTTGTGACTTTTAATGAGCATCACAATCCCACAATACTGTGAAATTTGGGAAATTATGTAATCACTTAATCACAAAAACACAACAAAACACCAGAAAACTAGAAGTAGCGCTATGGCTCAAGTGGTAGAGCATAAGCTTTGAGCTGAATTGCTCAGGGACAGCTCCCAGACCTAGAGCTCAAGCCCCACGACTGACAAAAAAAAAGAGACAGATCTTTCATGCGATTGTTTCTAACATATTTATAAGATTATGTCTTTGTCACTTTGTATGTCCCTCCTCCATGGTATAACCCCTGCTTTCACTATATATGATGTTGGTATATGTGGAAGGGAAGGGAAAAAACAAATTGTTAAAACAGGAATACAGGAGGACCCATTGCAACAATGAGATGTACAAGTCGTTATGTTGAAAAACGAACTTTACAACTTTGGTAGGGAGGTCGGGCGGGGGGGAGGGGAGGATGCGAAGGGATGGGAAGGGAAAACAAAGGAGGAGGCTACAATGCTTGATAAGAAATGTATTCATTATCTTGCCCATGTAATTTAACCCCTCTGTACAGTATTTTCACAATAAAAAATACATTTATATAAAAAAGTAAGTTCTCTGTCACTGTGTTTTCTAAATGAGATCTCTTCTTTGACCTAGCTTTTTTTTTTATACAAAAAGAAAACAATTATATGCCACTTCAATTTATAGTGGAAAATATAACACAAAACAATTCCTATCTTGCTTAGGTTGAATAGTATCACTGTAAAAAATTTTTGGGCAAAGGATTATTAGCAGTGGATCTGTTTGAAGGTGAGGTCTTCATGTAGGCTTTAGGTTAAGAAGGGAAACAGAGCATGCCCATTTGTACCTCCTGTGTCTTCCAGTCTACTTGGGTGAAGTTACATACGAACAGACATCAAGTACGTTCCAGGCTCCTCATTTACACGGTGCCAGGGCGCCAGCTAGCCACCCAAATCAAACACCTAAGTAATATCAATATAATCTTTCCATATCTCAATTTCTCCCATCAGTAGAACAAAGAAAGCAAACACCCTGTGTCTAAAACCTACAATAGGAAGATAACAGGAGGAAAGTAGAAATTAGCAATAGGGCTCTATAAGAGATGATATGAACAGACGGGGCAATTCCTGCTATACAAGTGAAATGAAAAGGTGTACCTATTTGCAAGTATGAAATTAAATCCCAGGGATGTGGACAGAAGGGAACCTTACTTCATTGTTGGTGGGAGTGTAAACTTGTTCAACCACTTTGGAAAGCAGTATGGAGGTTCCTCAAAAGACTTCACATAGAGCTCCCCTATGACCCAGAAATCCCACTTTTGGGCATTTACCCAAATGTTTACAAACAAGACCACACTAAAGCTATCAGCACAACTATGTTTATCGCAGCATTATTTACTATAGCTATGATATGGAATCAACCCAGATGCCCCTCAGTAGATGAATGGATCAAGAAAATGTGGTATATATACACAATGAAATTCTATGCCTTCATCAGAAAGAATGACATTGCCCCATTTGTTAGGAAATGGAAAGACTTGGCAAAAATTATATTAAGTAAAGTAAACCAAGCCCAAAGAAACATAGGTCCCATGGTTTCCCTTATTTGCAATATCTAGTATATGTCTGAGTCAAGCAGAAAAGGTCAGATAAGGTGAGGTTAGGGAAATGAACCCTAAGATATGTATTCAAATGTTTATTTTCTTTCATGTGATTGTTTCTAACGCATTTATAAGATTATTTCTTTGTTGCTTTGTATGTCCCTCCCCCACAGTATAACCCCTATTTTCACTGTATTTGATGTCGGTATAATTTGTGTAGGGTAAGGGGAAAAACAAGTCGTTTAAATAAGGATACAGGTAGACCCGTTGCAACAATGAGAAGTACAAGTTGTTATGTCGAAAACGAACTTTACAACTTTGGTGGGGGGGGGGGCGGGGAAGATTGGGGGGGTGGTGGGAGGATGGGAAGGGATGGGAAGGGGAAACAAAGGAGGAGGCTACAATGCTTGATAAGAAATGTACTCATTATCTTGCCCATGTAATTGTAACCCCTCTGTACAGTAGTTTCACAATAAAAATAAATAAAAATTAAAAAAAGAAATTAAATCCCAGGTACTTTATTTTTAGTAGCAAAAAAAAAGATCACTCAGCAAATCAAAGAACAAAAGCTCAGAGTAATTTACTCTTTTTGCTGTCTTTCTCACATTCTTATTAGCACATTATTAATTATACCACAGTATTTACCTCTCTTAACTGCAAAACATGAGCAAGATAGTTTAATTCAAGAAAAGAACAAATGGAGAGTTAGCACCTTTCTAGCTATCCTTCTCTTCAGGCAGCTCAGTGAGATGTCAACTATTTATTATTTTTACTCACGTATTTTTGCTTAAAATACAGAATGAAAAAATGAAACAGAAGTTCAGAACTCCTCCTACTCTCAGCCCAGGAGGATAATATTTAAGCATCTTGGTGCAGCTCCAATTCAAACAGCCCAAGAGGTATCATCCTTTAAGGATAATAACTATACTAAGTATCCTAACCTCATGCCTTGGCCTCCATTTTCAGCAGACAGAATTCCCTTCTTGCTAGTTCATGTGAAGCCCAATTTAAAATTCACCTCTGAAAACTACCATTTCTTAAGCACCCCCCCCTCCACGTGTACTCACTCAGCCCTCACAACAAGCTTAGAAGAGGAACATTATCCTCTTCTTACAGAAAAGGCCACTGAAAGCTCAAAAGGCACAGCTGTTGAGTTAAAAGCTTAAGTTCATCAAAAATACAAGTGGAATAAATACCTATCAGACTGTCCTCACCAAAAACACTCCCAATTTTAAAATGTAGCCAATCTAACCTCACCTAATCTGGTCAAAGGAATCACAAACAGAGAACTCCAGGAGATTCTCTCTCTCTCTCTCTCTCTCTCTCTCTCTCTCTCTCTGTCTGTCTGTCTCTCTCTCTCTCATAGCAAACAGAACAGCAGTTTAAACTTCCTGAATCAACTTCCTGTCCATTCAGGTATAGGAACCTTCATATTATATATAGCTCTTGTTATTGCCAGGGCATTGGTTTTGAGAAGTCACACTAAATGGTTAACATATGTGCCTGTCTAATTCTACCCTGGAAATGTGATGGGTTATCAGAAGTCATCTGTTTTGTTGATAATGTATGGTTTTAATGGTTTCTTTAGAATTATTTTGGCTAAGTACAATTCTAATACAGCTTTAAAATCATTAAAAAACACTAACGACAAAGAAAACCCCAAATATTTGGTCATGGTCCTATTCTGGATACTGTCCAAGGATAAATTTCCTTCTTACGCAGAAGGAGGACTTAAAATACCTCCTAGTCGTCTTCATAAAAGAAATCTGGCAGCCAAGGTACCTTAGCATTGAGGGGGCACACGGACAGGGCGCTTCTGAAGAGCTGGTCCTCACTCCGCCACTCATCACTTCGAATCACACATCTCAGCATGTTGGTGAATAAAATGCCCAGGACGATGGCAGCGATCAGTTTCTTAAGAACAGAGAGACAAGGCAAGCGTCACTCGTGAGCTGTGTGGAGGTGTTCTGGTTGGAAGTGGCACCACTCCAGGCCAATACCTTTTTCTTACTGTGTTTGCTAAGGGCTCCAAATCCAAAAGTCAGCAGCATGCAGTACCCGGCACTGGGGAGGTAGAGGACTCGCTCTGCAACCACAAAGCCCACTCGGAAGAACAGGTTACTTGCAGGAAGAAATGGGATCACGAGAAATCCCAGGCCCAGGGTGAGGATTCTGGAAGAGGCAAAGTGCTCCATCAAAATAGCTACTTCCACACTTCTCAAGAAAAATGTCATACTCCACATTAAGGTAATGATAAAGACTTTTCTTTATGCCATGCACTGAGTAGGGGCTGGGAATGTGGCTTAGGGGTGGAGTGCTTGCCTAGCAGGCATGAAGCCCTGGGTTTGATTCCTCAGTACCACATAAACAGGAAAAAGCTACAAGTGGCACTGTGGCTCAAGTGGTAGAGTGCTAGCCTTGAGTAAATGAAGCTCAGGGATAGTGTCCAGGCCCCGAGTTCATGCCCCAGGATTGGTAAAAAAAAAAAAAAAAAAGATTCATCAGCAAAAAAATGTCACCGTAGAAAGTTTAGCTGGCAGTATGGGATAAGACATAAAAATATGACTAAGGCTCTTAACATCAAGCATAAGTATAACACGTACAAATCATAAATTTATGTTAACAAAATCAGAATGATTATATTGTGAGGCCTTATTAATTCACATATTCTGTGTGTGTGTGTGTGTGTGTGTGTGTGAGTATATGTGTGCTGGTACTGGGGCTTGAACTCAGGGCTTGGGTGCTATCCCTTAGCTTTCACTCAAGGCTGATGAATCACACCTTCATTTCAGGCTTTTGCTGTTTAATTGGAAATACTTCTGCTTAGGATGGCTTGGAACCACAATCCTTAGCTCTCAGCCTCTCAAGTAGGTAAGATTATGGGCATAAATTACACCAGCATCAGGTAGCTCTTCTCTTCTCTTCTCTTCTCTTCTCTTCTCTTCTCTTCTCTTCTCTTCTCTTCTCTCTCCTTCCTTCCTTCTTTCCTACCTTCCTTCCTTCCTTCCTTCCTTCCTTCCTTCCTTCCTTCCTTCCTTCCTTCCTTCCTTCCTTCCTTCCTTTCCTTCCTTCCTTCCTTCCCCTTCCCTTCCCTCTCTCCCTCCCTTCCTTTCTTTTCTGTCG
Source organism: Dipodomys merriami (assembly GCF_024711535.1). Taxonomy (NCBI): domain Eukaryota; kingdom Metazoa; phylum Chordata; class Mammalia; order Rodentia; family Heteromyidae; genus Dipodomys; species Dipodomys merriami. Next base: position 19,952,763 of record NW_027206179.1, on the reverse strand, counting down.
GTTATGGAGCTTGAACTCAGGGCCTGGGTGCTGTTTCTGAGCCCTTTTGCTCTACCACTTTGAGCCACAGCTCCACTCTAGTTTTTTTTTTCTGGTGGTTAATTGGAGATAAGAATTTCATGGACTCTCGCATCTGGGCTGGCTTTTGAATTGGGATCCTCAGATCTCAACCTCCTGAATAGCTAGGATTCCAGGCATGAGCACCAGCGCCCAAGTGTTCATCTTTTTTTAACCATGTCTCAAACCATACAGGAATTAAATCATTAGGGAGATAGGCCCCAAATTTAATGTAGTTTTCATGGAAAAATATAGCTCTAGGAAGACTAGTAAAGCAATTTATATTTTATGAAATCTAAAATAAAATTCTTTTTTTTGCTGCTACATTACCAAGTCAAACAAAAAGAAGATTGAACACTGAAACATTTCTCAAACTAGTCGATCAATTCCAATGTCCCCTCTGATGCAAGGAAATGACTGACGAATAGCTAGGTCAAATTCAGTGGCTCCTTCTTGTAATTACACCATTTCAAAAATCCCACTTCACATGTGGTGAACTGACCGGGACTTAAGCCTGTTGTACTTTAAGAATCACTAACTGATTTTTTAAGACAAAGATGATCATAAAACCTTTATTTATTTGGAGACATTACTAATCTAGTTCTGTGCTTGTGCTTCACATTAGTCATCTGAGTTTTCATTTTCATGAAACATATTCATCTTTCCCAATTCTTTTTTATAAATTATATTTTCATGATCTTTAGGTGTACAGATGAGTTACTATTCAACAAATCAGTTTATAAGTACAATGCATCTTGATTTTCTTAATAACCTTTAAAAAATCTTTTATTGTCAAGAAAGAATAGTCGCTTTGGAGTGGCAACTTATTTGGTACTCAATGGCAGCAAAAGGAATCACCCTTGCCTTCACTGGGCTTTTTATTTTTAAAGGAGAATTGCAAAATAACGGGCACAACACACATAAATTACACTCTCTGTTCCGACCATAAATTACTTGTTACCACCTACAGCGAGAGGGATCCCAGAGTGCTACTTCCCAGGGGAAGGGGCGGGGGACAGGAAGCAGCCATCCATACACCCTCCCCACTAGCTGAAGTCAGCCATGGGCGGGGAGCAGAGGGAACTCATCCTTACCATTAATATGTATTTGGAACAAATGGCCTTAGACATTTTTGTCCATAAAATCGTTACAGTGATCAGTGCTGGATTTAGCAAAATGCATCAGCCTTGACCCAGGGCGGAAGTTAAAATTCCTCACTGCCTCTTACCTTCTCTTGTGGCTGTCTTCAGAGCACAGGGCTTGGCATATTAGGCCAATTAGACAGAGCCAGAGTGCTGCTAGAGCAATTACCCGCCAGTCACCGATGGACTTAATGAGGGGGATGCAGCCCATTGACCAATCAAAACACAGCCACCAGGGACACAGCAGCAGCCAGGCATTCAATGAATAGTAGTAATTATAGTTTATGGCCTGTCAGTCAAAAGGAAAACAAACACTTACTTGATACTGAACTTGAAAGAACATATATCTTAACTTCATTTGTGAGGCATTCACAGGCTTCTGTTCAAGGACACAGCAGTTGCATAAAAATAAAATGCTGCCATTTATACTTTGGATCTATCTATCTATCTATCTATCTATCTATCTATCTATCTATCTATCTATCTATCTATCTATTTGTAGCCTGCAATTTATTCAATTCATTCAGATCTTAGTATATTAAAAATACAGCGAGGCCATTACCCCCACGCAATACATCTGTTCTATTTTCTGGCCAAGCAACACGTAATGGATTTATGTGGTGATGCCGAAAGCCCCTGACCCAGGAAATCTGAGGCCTCAGGGTTAGTTACCCATTTGTTAATAACGTTAAGAACAGGGTCTTGTCCTTGGCTGCCCTCTTGATTTCTCTCTAGGAAAAAGTAGCTAAGAATTTATGGCTTGATAGCCTTTAGGAAAAAAGGGGCAAACCTCAGAGAATAAAGCATCTAGACACTGCTAAGACTCTTTAAGAAACCACCAATATTGTTACATTTCATGTTAATAGATAATTTCCTCTATAACAAACAATGAGGTCAAGGGTACTTTACAAAGACTGACAAGGAACTGGATGGGAGACAGAACTAACTTTTTCACTTTCATTAGAAGGGATATAGTTGGGCCTCTGAATCTGTGGATTCTGTATCCCTGGATTTAACTTACCACACATCCAATCAACCATGGGTTGAACCTATTTAGAAAAAACAATTCCAGAAAGTTCCAAAAGGCAAACTGTAACTTGCATCCTGCAGTGAGGAAGGACTTTACACATCCATGTGAATGAAGTGATGTGCAGGCATTTTATCAGGTATTAAATATGAGTGAGAGATTTTTTTTTAAAGCTCTGAGAAGATGTGCACAGGTGACTCACAAATACTCTGCCATCTTATGTAGGGACTGGAGCACCCCTGCACTTTGGTGTCCCTGGAGCCAACTTCCCAGAAAACAGCTCCTCACACATAGCAGGAGACAACTTCCAAGGAGCTCACAACAACCCTCCTGATGCCCTAAGTTGGCTTCATCCTACCCTATCAACAAGCGTGGAATTAAGTGTCTCCATTCATCAGGGGTGTTGTAAGGCTGGCAGGGGCGGAGGTGAGGAGGACCAGGAAGGTGCTGGGAATGTGGCAGTTTTGAGAAGACAGCGGGCTCAGTACTTACCCTAACCAACATGCTGTCAGCAAACGAGGCCGGGTTGTCCACCTCGGTAAATGCTGGCGGGCCAGTACCCATGATTTTCCAGCGCACATAGAGCACACCAGCCCCTCCAGTGGTGAGAAGGGTCATTCGGAAGAGGAGGCCTCCGTTCCTGAGCACACCGATATTCTGAAAGGACACATGAAGCCCCTGTTGCTTAGGATTTTCAACTCACAGGTTCACATGTGCAGCAATGCTGCCTGGATGACTTTGATACTGCATGAAAAGGCTACATTAAAACAAATTAAAAAGCCATGAGAAATACTTGGAAAGTGGCACGTTAAATTAGTGTACTTGACATTTTCTATGTCTGGGATGGAGACAAAAGTGTGTATGTAACTCACCTCTAATGTCTTGTCCTTACGAAGCACCTTCTGGATGACTTCCAGCACACTGAGTTTGCCAATCACCAGGACATCAAACACAGCATTCAAGCCCTAAGGAAGCAAAGCAATCACTTATGGGGAGGCTGGTCTGGGCTATGTACAATTAAAGTCACAATTTTATGATTTAATCTACACAAAGAATGTGAAGGATTAGATAATCATGGAAGAACTCTTCAGCACTTAAAAAGAACCATTCCACGTTCATATGAAATTAGCGCATGTTACTATAGCACATTTTTATTTTGTAAAACAGTAATGATTCTGTAGTTGATATTTAAGAGTACTAAGCTTCAAGATAATTAGAAATTTAGACTTCCCAGTGGTCCTGATCCTACCCTCTCTCAACATTTAACAGTCCCTTAGTTCACGTAACAATGATTAGATACTGAGCAGTAATTCTGCTTAAGAAAACAAAGGCAGTATCATGAACAAAGCCACAGAGCTACACTTGAATTGCTGGCTGATTTGGGCATGGGGAGGGAGCATGGATGGATAGGCACACATGTAAATATCAGAGCAAACTTTGGAGATCTTTTGGGAACAGTTCTAATTGTTCATGTGTCTGTTCCCCTGGGCACATGCTGGACTACAACTCCCAGCTTGCTCTACAGTCAGGTGAGGTCATGTGGAGAGAAGTGCCATTTACCATTCTGGAGGCATGACTTAAAAGTTTGTTTTCTTCTTCTAGCTGGCTGGAGTGGAGATGCCCAGGACAACTTTGGAAACGACATGCTGAGGATGGTAGTACCTCTGCCAGCCTGGGGGGGAGGACACCACTATTGGCTAATTATGTGAAGCCATTGGTGCTCTGCCTACGTTTCTTTCTAGCAGCTGCTATGACAGCTACTAAAATTATGGTTTATAGGCCAAAGGAGGGATAAGGCTCTACTCTCTACCCTGCCATGGACTTTGTATAAAAACCCCAGGAGCAGGCAGCAACATCTAACCAAACTCATGGCCCAATCTGGAGAGAGAGGGGTCTGAATATACATGACTTGGGTTTTTAATATGGGGTTTCATGGCAAAAGAGATCAGAATTTATCAGAAGTCAGTGGTAATTTGTGGATTTCACAGTAAGGATGACAACTCTACTTAACCCTCTCCCACGAATGCTGGGAGCCATTAATTATCGAATACACAGGCCAAGGCTGGGTTAAACATTTCAGTCTTGATTGTACTCATTCATGTGACACATGGTCATTGTGGGTCACAGAAGACCATTTCTGCTTGTTCTACACAAGGCAGGAGCCCCCTGTTGAGTGGCTGCTGTCTTTTCTTTTTTTTTTTTTTTTTTGGCCTGGAGCTATAGACAGTCCCTAAGACGTGATCGTGATTGCCATAAGGCTAAGACTCTTCTCTTTGACTTAAAAGGCAGCGTCAAAATGTGCCCATTTTATTTACGTAAACTCAACCTAATCTTCTTTTTGGTGATGGTAAGTATTTTATTATTTCAAAGCTTTTTTAATTATACTGTGAAATAAGCAAACAAGAACTATTTGCTGTTCTGTTTTTTTAAATATGTATTTTGATCGTAAAGATACTGTACAGAGGGGTTACAGTTACATGAGCGAGGTAACAAGTCCATTTCCTATTGGGCATTGTTACCTCCTCCAACACAAGCTTGAACACCCCCAAAATGCTAATGTAGTTGGTAGGGCCTCAGACCTGTTAAAATGCAATGCTGACTCAGCAGATCTGGGATGGGGACAGGTCTACCAAGGTCTGGGATGGGATGTTTTGGACACTACTTGTTCTCAAACCATTAGAGTAGAGGTTCTAAATAGAACGATTATGTCCCTGAGGGCTGTCCAATGTCTAGCAATGTGGGTAATATGGGCCTTCCCAACATGGGACATTTTCAACAATGGTAAGTGATACATTTGCTTTTCTCTTTCTTTCTTTCTTTCTTTCTTTCTTTCTTTCTTTCTTTCTTTCTTTCTTTCTTTCTTTCTTTCCTTTCTTTCCTCCCTCTTTCCTTCTCTCTTTTCCTTCATTCCTTTCTTTTTGCTGATCCTGAAACTTGAACTCTGGGCTTAGGCACTGTCCCTGAACCTTTTGCTCCAGGCTAACACTCTACCTCTGAGTAGCTAGGATTACAAGCATGAGTCACCAGCACCTGGTTTGTACTTGTTTTAACTAAAGGACTGAAGCAACAATGAGTCCTCGAGTCAACTGATATGAAATTACCCATCTATCAAAACGTAAGACATTATGTCTTGAATCATAATGTGTTTGTTTCTGAAACATACTGGCATATTGATTTTTCTCACAGGTCACTTTTCTATCAGAAAGAATATAGCCACATTACCGTTCTGTTAATCACACAAGATGGTAAAACTCTTTTAAGAGTTTTTCCATTTTCGAAAAACACCATCAGGTTGCTTTGGCATGAGGGAGAGGTACCAGGGTCCTCTCCGGAGCTTCTAACTTGTGTTCACAGTTGGAATGATGGGTCACACTTAATCAGACTGAAGCTATACGTATAAAGTGAGTAAACTACACTTTAATAATGTTGAGAAGTTGGCTTTAAAAATTGGAATAGAACTTAATAGAAAAAGGGTCAACTTTTTTCCTAACGTTTTATCTCTGGTTAAAATAAGTGTCCTAAGTTTTAGTTAAATTTCCTAAATTAAGATAGATCTTCAAATTTAAAAACAACCAAACTGAGCCAGGCACAGTGGTTCATGCTTTGTAATCCTAACTACTCAGGAGGCTGAGATCTGAGGATCGTGGTTCAAAATCAGCCCAAGCAGGGAAGTCCATGAGACTCTTATCTCCAATTAACCACCATAAGTTAAATGAAGTTGTGGAGTACTAGCCTTGAGCAAAAAAGCTCAGGGACAGTGCCCAGGCCCTGAGTTTAAGCCCAAAGACTGGCACACCCCCTAAAAAAACCCCAAAACCAAGATAATACATTTACTATATAACATATAAAGAGACTTCAAGGTTCAGAGAAGCCTTCAAATGCATGAGGTTGAAGTACAGCTAGCTTGGTAACATAACAGCATTTCTTCATTTCCAGGCAGCTCTTACTACCTCCCGAACCACATGCATTGCTGGGCCAGTCTTCTGTTGCACCTACGATTGTTGACATATGTGAGAGCAAACCAGGAAACACAAGCCATTCCTCTTTTTTGTCTACAGGAACTCTCCAAGAAAATGAATCTTGGCTCTACAAGAACATCCCACACATTGTTTCCCACAAGCAGCTAGCCGGTCAACACGTCAAACAACATGGCGGAAATGGCAGAAGTATGACAGCACAAGCCACTGTTCCAGAAGAGTGTCTGACCTCAGACTGGCAATAGGGTACAGAATTAGAGGGGGTCACAGAGCAGGCTGGCCACTGTCTGTAGAGAAGAGGGAACAGATGTGGGATGGGAACCCAGCTGTGTCTGAGGTCTTACCAGCACGGTGATCCCTTGCTCTTTGCACAGCATGGCCACTGCTCCCAGAAAGATACTCAGCAACACCCAGAAAGTTGAAGAATGAGCTCGTTCCTTGTTACCTGCCAAGAGGAGATGAATGCGAAAATCATGTAACTTATCTGCCTGTTAATGTCAGGAACTAAAATTCCCAAGCATGCCACAAACAGAAAGCAATGTGTTTCTCAGACAGCATGCCTCTATAGGCCAGTGTGCATTTCTGCAGTTCAGGCTGGACAGTGCCTCTAAATGGGGCGTATATCTCTCTTCTTCCTGAGATATACCCAGAAAGATGTAACATCCCAGAATCCCCACTGGGCAAGGTCCCATTCCCCAGCCTGCCAATCGCCTATGAGACCACGTTGATAAGTTGTTTTGAGAATTCTGAGAGTGCAGATAATGTGTCTGCTGGCAGGATGACCCCAGTGGTCACTGTTGAGGTCATGTTGGGGGGACAGCTCCAAGACTACTATTCTAGAGTTCAGGGCTGGCTTTCTGCTTCAGATGAGTTTATTGGCTCTGGCCTCTAGTACTCATGGAGGGCTGTGACAGAGAAAGCCATGTGTCAGGTGGGCTGCCAACCTGCAGGAAGTCCAAACACTGCTAGACATGTGACCCTGTAAGCAACCCACGAGGGTGAAAGCCACGGAACCCTAAACCACCTTCCTTCTAATTAAGCAGGTCTGGCCACACACAACTTGGGAGCCAGAACTCTACTGCTGGGAGGGACAGAAGAGCATAGGTAGACCCATCTCTAGCCTTCCTTTGAGCCCTAGCCCCTCATCTTAGTAAATGAACAAATCCTGAACCTGTAAGGGAAACTAATCATTAGAATGCCCAGGTGCCTCGGGTCATTTCTACCTACAACTGGAACTCCAGTCCTGACTTCCGACTCTGTAAATTACTACACAACATTGTGCAGGTTACTCTCCCTCCTGTCTTGAGGCCCTTGTCTATAAAATGGGGGTAGCCTAAGTTAACACAGGACAGACTCGAAAGGGATTGTTATAGTGGAATATCTTGTCATTTGTGTTATAAATTGCAGGAAAGCAAAACACGTATCTCTGGAAAATACATGAGAAGCTGGCTGTAGTAATTTCTGAGACATTCTAAAGAAAAATTGGCATGGGCAGGGAGGAAGTTATATTTTTCAGTATATAAGCTTTAATTCCCTTTAAAGGTGCATGTGTTAAAAATCATACTAAGAAGGTGAAAAAAAAACAACCCCACAGGTCTCTAGACATTCACACAGTGAGACCAAAGGAGGATATTCATAGGAACGAATCACAAAGGCTCAAGAGCTATGTGCATATGATCATATAAAATATTTTATGAAATAAACTTCAAGAAATGGAGATTTTTTTGTTGTTGTTGTCTTTTCCTTTTGTCTCGTTTGCTAGTTTACTTATCTTTGGGAGGGTAAGAGGGGCACAGAAATGGAGGGACAAAGGGTGAATAAATACAGCAGTGGTATTCACTAGACACTAGACAATAGTGGAACATGAACTCTACAACTTGTGCATGGGGGCAGGAGGAAAAAGCTGGGAGAGAGGGAGGGAAGGGGTGACAGGGTTCAAAAGAAATGAACTCATACCTGGCTTATGTAACTGTAACCCATTGTACATCACCTCTAAAATAACAATAAAATATATTTTTTAAAAAGATTAAGTACAGCATGCTACATGTTGTATAGAAATAAAAAATCACTAGTCTGTCATACCAATAAATAACTACTCAAATTTTATAGGAGTTAAGTTACAAGCAAGAATAAACATTTTAGGCAAAAAATCCTACTAAGACATGAATATTTAAAATAATCATTTGGGACAGTGCCAGAACCAAAGCAAACATTTGATAAATGTTGCACACAAAACAGCAAAATTCCCACAGGATGGAGGAAACAAAATTTCCATTAGGTTCAATGCAATTGTCAAGGGGGTGGCTGGTGAGTCATTCTGTTATGAAATGTACAGCTTGATTCTTATTAAACTTCTTGCTTGGGAGGCCAACAATAAGTGTGTGTTTGTGTGTTTGTGTGTGTGTGTGTGTGTGTGTGTGTGTGTGTGTGTGTGTATTATGCAGAACATCAAAGAGGGATATAAACAATTTGTGTATCCTTACGAACTAATCTGCAAAGCCCCATGATGGAAGAACTTTCATCCTACCAACACCAGTGGGGCCCGATTTGGGTAGAGGTGCTTTTAGCCTCTAGTGCTCAACAAATGGATTAAGACTTTGTTAATTTAGGAGAGGGACAGAACAGTACAATGACAGTGTGCATCTGATGATACAAAATAATATTTATTGAAATGTACTCAAACAAAAGGCTTTTTCTCTCTCTTTTTTTGGTCTGTTATGGGGCTTAAACTCTGGGCATGGGCTCTGTCCTTCAGCTCTTCAGCTCAAGGCAAGCACTCTACCACTTGAGCCACAGCGCCACTTGCAGTTTTCTGGTGGTTTATCGGAGATAAGAATCTCATGGACTTTCTTGTCCAGGCTGGCTTTGAACCTCAATCCTCATATCTCAGCCTCCAGAGAAGCTAGGATTACAGACATGAGCCACTGTGGTGTAGTGATTAGGTTTTCTCTTTAAGTTAAGATGATGAAGCCTAAACAACATCAAATGATGAGTCAGACATGGTGGCTCACATCAGTAATATTACTTACTCAGGAGGCGAGATTGGAAGGATTATGTTCAAGGCTAGCTGAGGCAAAACACACACACGCACACATACATACATACATACATACACACACACACACACACACACACACACACAAACACACACACACACCCAGGTTCAGGAGACTTTTCAACCAATAATTAAGCACGGAGTGGGTGGCACACTATCATCCAGGCTGAGACCTGGACTTATACCTGAAGTTGCAGGCTGGTCTGGGCAAAAGTGTTTGTGACACTCTATCTCAATTGGAAGATACTAGACACCAAAAATCATGCCTGCCATCTCAGTCAGGTAAGGAAGAGTAAACTAGGAGGAGAGTGTTCTGAGTGTGGGTCTAGGCAAAAAGGAATATGTTATTTCAAATAGACTCTGCAGAAAGGCTGTGTGTGTGTGTGTGTGTGTGTGCGTGCATGAGACTCAAGTGGCAGAGCACCAAGCTTGAAGTCCTCAGTTCAAATTTCAGTACTGGCAAAAAAAAAAAAAAAAAAAAAGTGATGAAGTCTGTGGGAACCCAGCTGAATCCCTGGGCACTCTAAAAAGGTGAGCAGGGCTCACTTCTGATGGGACTCACATCTGTCGCTGCCTTTGGCAAAGGCCTCTCCTTCTGAGAGTGGTTTTCACTAGTGGACTTGCTGCTGTGACCACCCGGCCACTTCTCTGGTTTCCTAGGGTCTATATTCCTTTCCAGTCACAATCAACTCAACACATTCTCACTTTGCTTTGCTTCCTCAGTCTCCTCAGGCTATGATGCCTTTGGCAAAATCCTACTAATCTTTTAAATATCACTGTGAAACCACACCTCTGCCCAGCCAGGCAGTCTAACTTCTGAATTCATTTTCTTTGTTACGTTCAGAACAGTAATTGGTCCTACTGCGGGCCTAATTGCTCCTGTGGGCAGGTGTTGCCACCAGATTCCCCTAGATAAATTTAGGACAAACCACAGCCTCTAAACAATTTAGCACAACAGTCTTTAGTTTGTTATAAACCCTTGGTTCTCTGTTATTTCCCCTGACAGGTTTCTTCTTGTCAGCACTGCTGACATTAGGGCTAGTTGATTCCTTGTTATGGGGGAATTTCTACATATTGGATACCAGTAATACCTTTGGGTGTGTCATGGATATGGCCAAATAACACTGATGGGGATACTACTACCAGCTGAGTATTACTGCTCTAAAACAGTAGCCTCATGGAGTGGGGTTTGTGTGTGTGGGGGGCAGTTGGGGTGTTCTAGCACTGACACTTGGATCTTCCACGAAATACAGACTCAGGTCCTGCTGTCAGGAATTCTGAGGATTGCAATCAGCCAGCACCCTTTCAACAAGCTTTCTAGACCATTCGGATGCTCTTTGCAGCTGGCCAGAGTACGCTTGCACACAGCTGCTTCACTGGCACCATGCCTGGCTTGAAAGAGGACTGAAAACTGTACTGACCAAAGCAGCCAGCGGCACCTGACTGAAGGAAGCAGAATCCTTTCCAGGACGCTTCCAGCAGGGGGCCACCTGCCCTTGACTTGAGGAACTTCAGTGATGGAAATGAACTTAAAACACAATCTGTTTTAAAACTTGGAGTCCTTAAAGAATATTCTGCCTTATGTCTAGAGCCTAAGCCTGCCTCTCTGAAGTTATTTTCGTAGCTTGGGGCTTGGAAATCAAGCTCTAGTTACAAGATATATACATACATACACATATATAATGTGTATATACATAGTATGTATATGTATATATATATATGCAGGTATATATCAGCATATTTAGTTACATCAAGTAAACTAAAGTTTGTAGAAATTAGTTATATGTATGTAATATAATGCCAAACGATGACAATTATAACCACAACAGCTTAAAAAAAGCCCATTACGTTACGTATGACTCCAGTTTAAGTGATTATAAGGTCATGGAAGCCTACCATTTGGGTATTTGCTAACCATCACTAGGAGGTAAATGTTGTCAGACCCCTAAAATTGAAAAAAAAAAAGTGGCCAAAATAACCTTAAAGGTAACATGTTAGTTACTATTAAGGGTGTGATTCTGAGAAAGTGCGTACAAGTTTGAACAGTGAACAGAGTCCAAACAGTACAACCCAAAGTGACCACAGTTCACAATGTCGCCACCTGCGCAACGGAAGCCCTGGCCTTCTGTCACATAGCAGAGAGGGATGGCCTGTGCCAGGGCTCAGTGTGTGGTTCTCCTCTCGGAACAAGTTCTCCCAAGGATAAGCCAGACCACTTCAGGGTATTCTCATCATACCAGATTGTATGGAAAGCCTTCCATGAGGATAAATGAATCCACTGAATAAACAGGATAAAAGACAGCCACGTGAAAACTCTAGACCCAGAATAAGGAAGGAGTCTTCATGCTGACTAAACATTCAGTCCAGGTATTCACTAGAGACCAATGCACTCACTGCTCTCTGCCTACCTCAAACTTTTATCTGGATTTGATTTTTAAAAAATCTTTCTCACTCCTACAAGTTGTATTTCTATTCTTTGCCTAAACATAATTTCCTAATGTAATGTTCCCTGCTCTTAATTTCAAAAGCATGGGCTAGTAATTCAGCTAGTCCTATCTAGAATTTAAACCGCTTTCTTCTTGGATAGCTAACTTAGACTTACTGAGATACAGATAACGCACAGCAAACAGTTTCCCTTGGGTAGAGGAAGTGAGAATTAAAACCCAGGTCTCAAGCCTGCTAGGCGGCTGCGTGGCCACTTGAGCCATTCTCCCAACCCTTTTATATTTTAGAATAATTTTTGGTAAGGCCTTGCAATTTTTGCCTAGGGTAGGCCTTAGAGAGTGACCCTCCTACTTGTGTCTCTAGTAGCTGGGATTACAGTCACATGTCACCAAAACTTGGCAAACAAAGCCTTTAGAGTTATTGAGTGTTCTGGCTATAATTTTATACTTCTCACACCCTAAACCAAAACACTTCCAAAAGAGTCTTTCTCTTCCCTTAATTTTCAGAAATTGCCTAAATCACACCCAAAAAATGAGAGATGAAGGTATGGTTTCTTGGCTGAAGTTTCATCGGTTTTAGTGATCATTAAATATTAGGCATCACTTTTCAAACAGTTGGCAATTTCAGATCAAAGGCAAGATTTCAACAGTCAGTTATTAACCCAGTAACAGCTTCATTTGCAGAGAAGTACCTCCCACCTCTTCTGTCTTGGAGGGAAGTCATTATTGCTAATGAGTACTTGAAATTTACTTTCTCCCAGTGGAAATGTGGCACAGTATAACACACACATCTGACTCTAAGTCTCTGGATGGAAAACATAATGTATTTTACATTTTTCTATTAATTGCTGAATGAAATTTTACTGTTGACATACTGAACTATTAAAGTATATTATTAAATTTCAGCTTATCACTTCCTTTTTATAATATAGTTACAAGAAAATTTAAAGTTACATATATAGTTCTCACTTTGTTTCTATTTCAGAGCAGTGTATGGGCCCAGGTAATCAGAATCCCAGCTCATAGTTAAAATATTTGTACATCATAATCTGTATTCTACCCTATCTTTAAAAACATAAACCAATTGCCTAGTTTGGTCTAACCTATTCTCCTATAATTTTTGCCAGATTAAGCACTCAATATTTTAGCAAGAGTCCTAAGACTAAGCATGCACGTGTGCTTTTTGAGTTTTCCACCAAAACACTTAATGTTTTTAAACTATGTAAGTCTAAGGGGTCCTTCTACAAATGTGAAGTCTGTGTTGAAGTACATGATAAACCAGGTTCAACCTATTAATGTCGGCAAAATACTTACAGTACTGGGGTGAGCAACCAAAGTTCATTACAGTAAAACTAAACCAAGGTACTGGGTATGAGTTCTGGGGTAGCCTAGACTCATATAGTTTTACCCACATACTTCCCTGAATTAAAATTTACTTTGAGTTTTGGTTTATCAAGGTGACTAATGCTAATAATCGCCAACATATAACATAGCCTTGATGAAGTTGGACTTGTGTTTCTGTGACATTGTTTTTATTACCAAATGACATTAACCATTCTTGAATTTCAAATTTGAAGATTTCAATAAGATGACTGAGTAGATAGCACTAGGCCACCTTACAAATAGTTGGGACTTAATAATTTATATGATTGCTACTTATATGCTATCAGTTGATAGTTTCCTTTATTTTCATGCCTAGAAATCTTCCTTATTATGATATTTATTGAGATGTAATAACATTGAATAAAGCTAACAATTTTCCTAGTATAGAAAAATACTGCCAGAAGTTTTCTCACTTTTAATTTAGCCTTTGGATTCTTCAGGACTGTAATAAGTCTCAATAGGTAAAAGACTTTTAAAAATATATTTAAAAATTACATTAAGAATATTAAAGTTGGACACCAGCTACTCAGGAGATTGAGATCTGAGGATATAGTGAGAAGCCACTCCAAAAAGACCAATCTAAGAGACTAGACGTAGAGCTGTGGCTCAAGTGGTAGAGTGTCAGCCTTGAGCAAAAAAGCTAAGTGAGAGTTACAAGTCACACACACACACACACACACACACACACACACACACACACACACACACACACACACACACACACACACACACACACACACACACACACACACACACACACACACACGATACAGGTTACAGGTTTCAAATTTTAAACTGAGAAGTAACTGTTAAAAGCAGTAAAACTAAATTTCAAGAAGCTGATGTCACCTCCTGTGTAGTTAAGAGTTAGGGATTATCTCTGTTCAGGAAAATTTCCCCAAGACAAGGAATTCTAATTTGTACATGGCTCTGCATAAGCGTGGCAGGATGTCACCTTTACCCAGAATTCTCAGCCACATTGTCCAGATTGTAATATTTTAAGCTCCAATGACTCAGGAGAGGATGGGAAAAAAATACCATTCTTAACCATGCTGTATCTCTCATTTTTCGGAAGACCACTCACTGGGCTACAATTACACGCCATCGCACACATCACCAGTTTAAGATCCAGAATGTAGCAGAGATTTGCCTTGATGATGCTTTCCTTAATTCAGTACTGTATGTTAGCAAAGATAATTCAACCCTTTAGGTAAATGGAGGTAAAGGCTGACCAGTGAAGGAAGTGTAGGGAAATAAATAGGTGGATAAATAAATAAATAAAGCAACATGCGGAAAGACACTTGTCAGCACTAACGCCCACAAGTGCCAACAGATGTGACCCATTAAATGAAGCATGTGCCTCAGACTTGGCACTCCTTCCAGGGGGGAAGCTCTCCTTTCAGCAAAAGCAGCACATTGTACAAGTGAGCCCTCTCCACCACCCTCTGCCTGGCATCTCTGCCTAGCGTAACTGGCACGTCATGGTGTGTGTGGGAACTGTGCCACCCTGACAGGTGGCCACGACTCTGAAGCTGCCAGAGTCACACAATGAGCATCAGATTCACATCCAAAAGTTGGACCCAACCAAGCCTGCTTTCATGTGCAGAAGGAAAGTTGAACTTGCCGTCCTCAAATTTGGGGAAATTAAGCATTGGAGGAACCAAAGAAACATGATGGCAGAAAGAAAGAGAAACCTGGCCGCCACCGTCGGCATTCACTCAGCAGCAGCCCCAACTCCATAAAATGTGGGTGTCCAGTAAGATGTGAGTTGGGCAGCTGCCCTGCTCTGTAAGTTGAGTGATTCTAAGTCAAAGAAAAATGAATGACTTTAACTATTTTGTGTTAGGCTAAGGAGTGAGCAGAAAATGCTTAGGAGGTTAAAAACAACAGAGATTTGATCTCTCATCTTTGGAATTATGAATTATAGTTTAGGATTAAAATGACTGTCCTTGAAACACAGCAAATCCCCTCCTCAATGGAAGAGACTCTCTGCCTCTCAGTGTCATTCCAATAAGACGACTATTTTATTAGTTTAAAAGGGAAAACCTTTTTCTGATTCTAGCAAGCTTACTGTGTATGGATTGTTTCCAATAGGAAATACCAGGCTTTAAAACAGATAAAAATATTGACAAAATATCTCATTGTAATAGCACTGTTTGTTTCAGGTACTCAGAAATAATAAGTAGTGTTAGTGATATAATGACTTAATTATTATTATTTTTTAAATGCAAGTGTGCTGCCTTTACAAGGAAACATGCCTTTTGATTCTGTTGCAAAAGGC